>NW_017275769.1:306312-378711 GCF_001594065.2 Cyphomyrmex costatus
AACTGTAGTTACAACCGTTCATTACTGCAGTCTACTATTTTTAATACAAAGCAATTTATTTATAAATTTTAAGTAAAATATCTTGCTATTGATATATTAATTATCAAGATATTAATATAAGGAAACGTAAATCATCGTTGTCAAATAAAAATTTATTCTTAATTTACTAATAAAAAATACCTGATAAGTGTATCGTGATTAAAATAAACTGATTTATCAAAAACAGAATACTTAAATACATTTTTCATATCTCTTTGAATTCGAAAGCAAAAAATATTTGAAATATTATTTATATATCCAACGAATGAGTATAACGACTGAAATTTTTTTTCTATCAAAGATAATTTTTGTTCAATATCGCGTTAAAATTATTAGTGTTTTTTTTTTATTGGAACCACAAGTTTCTCTATATTTTTTCATTTTTTCTTGATAGTCAGCTGATAGAACAGCACGACTATTAATGTTATATCATCCCAAAAAAATTTAAATTTTGAACTGTCAAACTCAAATGTTTAAATTAAACGAGAAAATCTTTGAAGTATAAAATCATTTTATTAAATTAATCAGGCATAAATGTTTAACTCTCTCTCTACCTAGCTAGCATAAGTAGTGTTCCACACATTTATTCATATTTTTAATTTCAGATGTATTTAAATATCCGAGTCTTTTCTTCTGGTGGCTGTATGGCAGACTTGTTTCCGCGAACCGACGATATTACACCTGTAAATTCTGTGCGCGACTTTTCAGACACTATGTATACGTCCTGACGCGCGTCGCTCTATGCGCACGGGAAAACGTATTTAGCCGGTAATGAGCGGCTGGAAGTTTTTGTTATAATTAGGTTGCTACCTCGCTTCCGGTATCCCGGTGTGCGAGCTTTCACAGAACTGAGATTTCTTTATCAGCCTCTCTTTCTCTCTTTGTCTCTCTCTTTCTCTCTCTCTCTCTCTCATACGTTGCCCTAAAAAAATGTATCATGCGCATATACCGCGCACATTGTACACGGGAATATAAAGATGCGCAAGGTGCACACCGGGTGATGCATATGCACGAGCGCGTTTTGCAAAAAAAGAGAGAAAGAGAAGGTATATGTGTATGAGAGAAAAAGAGAGGGAGGGAGGGGGGGGAGAGAGAGAGAGAGAGAGAATACTTGATTAGCCCTTTTTCTGACATCCCGGAAATGTTGCCTTTATTAACCAAGATGAAGAGGAAACTCTGGCTCTACGGCTCTTCCTTTGTCGCAGCGAACAAATTTAGTTTTTCACAACGTTGAGTCTTCCAGATCTCCTATTTATTTATTCATTTATTCTTTATTTTTTCTCATATTTTTATTTATCTTCGGGATAGATTTACGCCAAGAATGTACACGTAGCTTTCGAAGTATTTCGTGCATTATTTGAAGAAATTACGAATAGAACAAGAAGAAACCTTGTTTCGGACTTTCGGCAACGTGAGCTCGAATTTACTGAGGAATACTGCACTGTCGCAGAATGCTACTGTTCCTAAGGTCCCACAGGTCACTCTGCAAGTAGATAGGTATAGATTGTACCGTGTGTGCTTAAGAAAACTTCTCGTCTTTCCTTTTCTTTCCCTCACACTCAGATAAACAAACTTATCTGTCTGATCTGCTAAGGCTAAGAGTGAAAGAACATTCTCTCCATCGACGTGTCTCCAGCTCTACATGACCGAGAGACACTGGTATCGATCGATTCGCTAGATGCAGGATAAATACTGGTTTATGCGGACACATATCACGGGATCGGCATTCGCTTAATGCATTCGCGCATCATAAACATTTTCCTTTCAGCTGTGCGTGGCTCGTATGTCGTGTAAATCAAATCTGACTAGGGCGTTAGTTGCAGATCGCAAGAACACCGGACATCGATATTCTCTGATATTCATGAGCTATAAAACTGTACTTGCGCTAAATTATAAAAGTTATAAATTGCGATTTAAACTACGATCGATGTCTTAGACGTTTTTTTCTTATTGTGTTGATAACGTATTATTAGATCATAATTTGTTTTGTTAATAAAAACACATACACATTTATTTATCACTATTATATTCCTTAATATCTACTGTTTCGGTTAAAATTAACCGAAACGCAAATTAAAAAAAATTGGAATGTGTTCATATTTATGCGATATTTTTCACAATACCTGTAATCTAATAAATTCGTAACAAAACGCTATAGGCACCGAACAGTTAAGACTGTACTGTACCATTCTAAGTACCGGCCATAGTGTCTTAAAATTGTAAATATTCATACAAATTATACAGCAAATCTAACATTTATCTGTATTTATTTTACGATTTAATCTTTTAAATTAATCTGCAATTTTTAATTAATTAAGATTCATTTTAACTATTCCAGAACTTTTGCTTTATGTTATTTGTAGTTACTTCTTTATAAGAAATTTATATACAATCATCATATCCTGTTGACCGTTTCGAAGTAGATAAAATAGTACAAAATGAACGAAGTCACCTTTATATTTTCATCCATCATAAAACAGTAGATGTTTTTCCGATTCGATTTCGTTCAAGTCTCTGACAGAGATAAAATGTAAAAACACTGTACTATTTTATCAGTGGGCGGACAGTTATCTTATTCGTTTTCTATGTTTCCATAAATGATTAGTGATACATTTTTATTTTTTCATTTGTTCACAAGAATAATACATTTTTAATAGCTTAACTTTAACTTTATACATATATCACGAAATGTTAATTTACTACTTCCGACGTTGGCCTTTAAATAAATTGCAGTCGTGTAAAAATATTAGAAAGTTATGATCTTATATCGTTTTTTATTATTGACGGACACACTTACATAAAGTATTAAAAAAATAAAGTATATATTTGTCAATTCATATATTCGTTCAATAATTCAAAACTTATCTTTCATCTTTCTTTCAAATAAAGAAAAACTGGATTTTTTATTCTGTTTCCGGGTTCACCTATCACTGTTCCATGAATTTCCATAAATTTTCTTATTCCAAAAGTAACGAGCAGTAATATATATTTAGGTCACAGAATTTTATTAAAAAAATTGTGAAAAGGTGCATTATCGTAAATTGACAGATTAATAAAAAAATTATACACTCGGAGTAATAATAATCCGCATTTAAGCACAGTGGCCTACATTAAAAAAAATAACTGAAATAATCGGTAATAAGCAGCAATGTATATTTGGGTCAGGGAATTTTATACAAATTTGTGAGAAAAGACATTATCAGAAATTGGCAGATTAATGGAAAAAAATACGCATTTGTGTGGTGTAATGACATTTCGCAATTAAGTACAACATCCTACATTAAGAAATTAATCAAAATAATCGGTATTTTGCAGCATTTTTATTTAGGTTGAGGAATTTTATAAAAAATGTGAGAATAGGCATTATTAGAAATTAGTAGATTAATAAAAAAAAATTGTACACTCGACATAATAACAATCTATACTTAGGCACACGGTGTGCTGTACGCTCTATATTAAAAAATTACTCAAATTAATTAATAGAGGCGCAAACTACAGAGATCGTTTGAAGTTTGAAGGTATCGCGTTCGTTATTAATAATTTAGGAGCGCATCGCATTACTCGTGGGAGTCGCTGGCTAATATCCGGCACGCTAAACCAGCTGCTGCAATATCGCGAAATCGGCGCTCGAATTTTCGGTCATCGCTCTATCCCTCGTGTATATCAGCGCGCGAGCCGCGTGCCCCTTTCCGAATAATCGAGCTTCCACTCTGTACGAGTTTCCGCCGCTCGCTGGTTCCGCCGCTATACGGACACGTCCCGTCCTCGGCTTCAGAAGAGCTTGCGCCAGTTTAGCACGCAGAGAGCCGCGCGCCGCGGTACGGAACACTCTGGGACAGGTTCCCAACGCGGTAGCGCGCCGCCGGCCGCAGTACCGTCGTACGGTTTGCGCAAGAACCATCCGCTCGTTTCTCATCGGCATGATACACGGCTCACCTGTCGTCATCGTTCTGTCATAAAGACCGAATTCTTCTCTCGACTCGCTATCGATCACACATCTTCGAGTCTTTTTTACGTCCGTCTTCTGTCTTTCTTTTGTCGATCAAGATCCTGCACCGAATCGTCGTACTTACGTGAACAGTGAACGATTGATAGACCCATTGATCGCGCGAACACCGGTGAACGATGTGATCGCATGGTCCCAATGGTGCACACGGCTCGGCGATGATCGAGAAAATCGATCGAAACACACCTCTCGATGATCCTCCAAAGGATGGACATAAACGCGACGACGCTTGATAGAGACGAGGGCGCGAAAGGTTTCAACGCTGGTTTCACTCCTGGCGATATCGTCTTCGAAACGTAGACGCCTCATATCGCGGCTCGGTGATTGAGAATCGATACGCGTACTGCGGAAGAATTATGTGACGATCGTGTCCGTGCTTCTCCACAATCCCCTTGGAATTTTGAGTATCTCTTGAAAAAGACAAAAATCTCTTCTAGTACGAAAGATCTTGAAGAGTCTAAATATTCAGGTCGTTCCCATGTTAATTATCTTTAATATTGTCAATGCGTAAGCGGGGTTGCTTTGTTTTAGTCGTTTATTTTTAATTCGTTTTAGTTCGTTCAGCTTTTCTCTACGTTTGTTGTTTTATCATTGTTTAAGTTAATAGCGTCAAATTTCAAGACACTTAAACGAACGCAGATGAGATCGAATTTGTCTCCTTAGATACTTTAATTACATTTATATCCGTTATAAATTTATTTTCATTGTTCGATTCATTACCTTGTTGACCAATATAATATCCAATTTATATTCACGTTAATTGTTTGATTTTTCAAATTGTCAAGTGACATTTATTTTATTGCGTTTACTTTTCTTCATTAATTATTCAAATATTTTCAGTTATTAATTTTGTCATTATCATAATTGACATACATATGCAATTGGATTTTTCTCCAATTATTTCAATAATTCTTTTATCGATTTCATTTTCGGGACTGTCGAATTTTTAGACATTTTAACAGTCGCCAGGGGACAACGATTGCAATAAGGTTCGAAAAGACGGAGAGATACTGACCTATACTGAGAGCACAGAAAGTTCAGTGATCACATAACTTCACGTCGTCGAATGTGCTTCCGCGAAGACAATCTCGTGAGTGCGAGAAATCAAACGGTGAGGACTCAAACGTGATTTATTTTTCGTCGCAAAAGTAAAAATATCGATGGAAGGAACTAGGTTGCAACACTTCGACTTTTGCTTCATTTGATATAAAATATCAACAGCGACGGCGACAATATAACTAAACAACTCTAAGGAGCAGCAACAATATACAGTAATATTAATTAACGCGTTCGAAGTTTTCTCCGTAAATAAATAATAAACAATAAACTGTGATATATAAATCTGAGATAGGTGGTCCCTTAAATTAATCATTGCCATCAATCGTTAAATTAACCGTGGACAAGAAATTTCATCCTTGACGTGTGTTTATGTGTCTGTGTGCATGTGCGGTTTATACACGACGGAACGTTTGCAATGAGATCGGACAAGTCAACGGAGTTAAGCATCGCTAATTATCTTAGAGCCGCTGTATAATTGCCACTAATTAATCAACGTGACTCTTGACGCTCCTTGCCTCTGTTGCATTCGAGCTTTGAATTTCACGCTTCCCGTCGCCAGGTGAGTCAAGCTGCAGTGCAAATATTTTTCGGCTATGACTTGATAGCCGCGTTTGCAAACATTTCACACACTTATCTAATTAAATAAGAAAAATCGTACATTTGATCAAAGCAAATCTTGATGTTTGAACGTTTCTGTATGAATTTATATCTGATGAATGTATATCTACATATCCGATTCTGTCAATCACGTGACAACATCTTTTTATATACTTATCTATACATAAACGGTACTCTAATCACGTAAGATACTCGATAAATACATTCCAAATCTTTTTTGCCGAGCTTGTGAACTAATAAACCGCTTTCACGAAGCCGGAGTTTCCGTTGATTGCAATCGAGAATGCACACCGTGTAATCCGATTTTTATAATTCCGTTCGCCTTCCGAGATTCGGAAACAACGATAGAATAAAAAAAAAAAAATAACAAAACCGAAATATTTGAATATAAAAATATCTGTGTGCTTATATATAATATTCTAGTGGATATGGAGTTCTAAGGATTTTTAAATAAAAAAGGAAAATGAAATTAATTACTCTTCATTTTGTGTATGTACTTTGTTGTACTTTCCACATTGTTCAGTATTAATTGTGGAAACAAATTTTATTTGATTTTCTAGAAAAAAATGATAATATTGGTCAGCAACGTGAAAATTACGAAATAAATGGCAAGAGTCTCAATGATACTACACCTATAATTGAAAATTAAATTCGCACATATCGATACTGCGTGATCGGCTTTTAGAACTTTATCATTCTTTTGGTTTCAACTTTGCCCGAGTATGCTCGAAAGAATTGCAGCACTAACACGCATCTGCCGCTGCATATCTCGCGGCTCGACCTCGCCGATTCTTTACATTCGCATTTACGTTTACGAGCGTGGAAAGCATGAAGATAAGTTGGAGTCGTTGTGGCAAGTTTCCGCGATGAACGTATCCGAAATTTACCATTGCATTGTGCGTCTCTTATCGGCCATAACAACTTCGGACTCTGGTCTTTCGCTGGTCAATGAAGCACGGACTCTGAGAAACTTTACTTGTCTTCTTATTTGCAATTATTCATCATGCATACAGAGTGTGAATTCATACTTGTTTTAATAGAATTTAAATAGAAGAAGGACAAAAAAGAAAAAGATAGTTTATAAAAAAAATAATATATATAAATAATAAATATTATTAGTGTTACTACATAAACAATGTTAATAATAACATGAATATGTTTTTATTCTGGTATTATTCTTCCACGTCTATATTATTAGAAGAATATAAAACAGTTTTTTTAATTTTCACGATTATACTTATATAAAAAGATAAAAGCTATAAAAATATATTGTAATTATAAATTATTTTAAGATGTATATATATATTATATATCTTAACGCGCGCGAGAGAGTTAAATTTCACATATGATTGTGTCACATCTTTTTTATATGCATTTATTTTTTCCATTAGGTATACTAAATGGAAAACATCATTGACCGTAATACACACATTTCTGTTGCATTCATTTCAATATTACTGAGTATTTCTGAAATATTTTTAAATATTTTTTCATATATTCTCACGGTTTTTATCTATTGAGGTGAAGTTCCGAGGAATAATATTTTCAAGAATCTCTGGAAAGCCTTTGAAACCCCAAAATACCGTGCGACTCGGAAAAGCAGGAACATTTTCATCTTGCGATACGGCATAAAAACTGCCGATTCAGCAGCTGGCGTTTTATTTGCACGTTGTTCTCAGGAAAATGCGATACCGTCGCGGTAGAAAAGTTTAAACGGGGCAAAATGCAATTTGTTCATCTATACGCGTTAGAGTAGAGGGAAATATCTCTGGTTTAGTAGCTGCGTTTATCTGCCACGCTCTCCTGTTTGCATACTCTGTTTGTATAAAGATCGAGTGTTAGAATTAATAAATCCATTACACGTAACTACACACGTAACAGACAAGCACCTCTTAATTCTATAATTTTCTTTCGCCAATTATAAATACGAAAATTAAATTACATAAACACGTTATTCATAAATTATTATTAAGAGAATTGTGATAATAATTTTATAATTTATTGTGGTAATTATATATATATTCAATTAATTAATTTTGATATTTTGCTTGCGATATTGGATTGAAATAATTTTATTTTAATCTATTATTATTATTATGTAATATGGATACTAGATTGATAATAATAAAACACATCAGTTTACTTGTATAAAGATATCTTGACATAATTTCAATATTATAAATTATTACATAATACACACAACACACACACACACGTATAATAAAAGACTCGAATTTATTTATTTATTGAATTATAGAGTTGTTTTATGAATTGTATATATTTGCTATATGTATATCGACACGCAATAACTTAAGGACACGCAAATGATTGTTTTATCGTAATCTTATTCAATTGGCCATATAATTTTTATGTTTGTTTTAAAAATTATTGCTCAGAATGAGACAAATGTTCACAACAACAAATGAATATAAAGCACTAGAATATTTTACTCAGTATAATGTGAAATTTTAATAAACCAAGCTGTCTCAGTAAAGCGATTAATATATGAAAATTGCGGTTGGTTCTGTCCCCGAAATATGATAAATTAATGTTTGCTAAGCATTGCTAGGAAATGATGTCAATTTATAACAAGAATTCTGCAAGCTCATGTAAAATTTTCAATTTTATTCGCGTAAGCACCGTTATCCCGATTGTTATTTCGTTGTCATAAACGTATTCGCGCGTTAGTGGGTTTTGCATACGCAGAAAATTTCATGTGGATTATTACGTTTATTTATTCGGTAGAGTTAGCAAGGCGGCCTGCTATAAAGTAATATTTATTTTACATTACATGCAATGCGCTTTCCAACCATTTTTTGCAGCATTGTTTTGCGTATACAAATCCACTGTACATAAAGAATCTAAACATGACGGAAGTGTACGTTATGATTACTCAACTATATAATGAAACGAACTGAATTTTATATATTGCAGTACTGAAATATAAGAAATTGAGATACGCACACACACATTTAAATAATTAGTAATTATATTGTCTACTTTATCAGTTAATTGTTTATCTATCTATGATTGATATATGTATAATTATTTTGATAAAAATATAAGAATTCTAGTATATTTTACCAGAAATATTGTGTTTGTCTCAATCAGAATTCTAGTTATCTCAACTAGAATTATAGTAGATTTAACCAGAAAAATCTCTAATTCATCCATTTTCCACCAGAATTGCTATTTAATCCAATCAGATCATTTTTCTCAGTGTGTTCCAATTAACTTCATACAAAAAATTCTTCCTTCGAAGAGAGGTGTCAATTACTTTCTTACAAATTGAGAGTTATTTCACGAGTGGGTTCATCACAGAAAAGCATTTCGTATTTCTCCATGCAAACTGCAATTCATCCCGCTTTCCTCGTCGCGATATCATACGCTCGTCGAATCGCGAAGCCTCGCTTTGCCGTGTGATATCCGGAATTTATTTTCGTGCCCTCTCATTCTGCCAAAATGAGGCACACCGCGGAAATTAAACTCGAGAATAATGAGTTAATTTGAGCTCGCGATTAGTTAACTCCACTGCTGCCCGATGTGGACGCCTGACTAGAGTTTCGCGCATGGAATTGCATCGAATTTTTCAACTGTAGTAAATGCTTGTGCAGAAATGAAATGGAACACGATATAATGATAAAGATTATAATTAATCTTCTTTTTGAACTTCCTTTCAATTATATTATTATCGTTTACGTATAACACTAATCATTCATTCGCATACATCGCAACGTATTCTTCAAAGTACGGTAATTTATCTTATTGTATCTTTTTTTAAATAGATATAAATTATCGATTCTGTGAAAAGTAAAGTGATGAAAATTATTATTATTATTATTATTATAAAAAAGAGAAAGTTATCTAATATAAAAACAAAAATTTTCTTTTTATTTTAATGCGATCTAATAATTTAATTAATAAGAAATATATGTAAGAAAATTTGAGGATATAAATTCTGTATTATTATATAATTTAAATAGTGTCTCGTTATTTAATATAAGAAATATTGAGCTTCCGATTACATAGATGTTTTGCAAGAATGTCAGGAAGTTAATACTAGAGCAACAAAGTATCTTTCACTTTGCTATACCAAGCTGAACCCAAACCCACACGCGTAGAATATTTTGGCGCTACCTTCATTATTCTACGCCTGCTTACGTCAGCTGCAAGAATGCGAAATCTTCGTTGAAGAAGCCGCGTGATTTGCGAAACTTGTCGACAACGTACATTCCGAAAATTCCGCCTCGCGAAATTTCGTTTCGCATGGACCTCCTTTCGTGCTCGTTGCGATCAGGAGTTAGAGAGAGACTGAGGAGAAAGGGTAACCACTATTACGGCACACGCAAGGAGTTAATTAGGTCCTGAAGTAATCCTTTGTTCCATTTTAGTTAATAGGACTACGGTTGTAACAGAGCCTGATAAACAAAGGCGTGCATTATATTAACGCGAAACTTATCGTGAAATATTATGTCTTCGCCGAGATGAAATCAATTTTGTCGATAATAGTGTTATCGTATTGTTATTATATATAGAAGTTTAAAATGCAATTCTTGTGATATTTTATTAACGAATAAATTATCGATAACAGTTGTTTACATGTATAAAAGTGTGTTTACATATATAAAAAAACACTATATTAGCTAAAAAAATATGAAACAAATTCTTTGATGAATCTGACGACTTTCTCCGTAACAAACGTGTTTTATTTTTTTATCAAACAAAAACAAATATGAAATTAATCGAGAGAAACAAAACTTTGTTGTTTACACTTCACGATCAATAATTTTAGAGAATTTTTATCTTTATTATAAAATAGCTTTGTGCTGTTTACAATAAAAATAAATTAAAATTTTTGAGAAGAAAAGATTGATGCTATTTTTCATTAAATTTTTTTGCAAAAATTTATTTATAAATATTTATCGATAAATTAAAAAGAGATATTCTAATAAAATGAAATGTATAAAGATTTAGAAATCTTCCTTTAAGAGAGTTTGTGGAACATAAATATCTCAAAATTTAATAAAGATGAAGAATTAATTTCAAACTATTGGGAGTTAAGAAACACGAGAGATTAATTAAGAGAAGAATCATGAGAAAATTATTAAAGGAACATAAAACGATAAAGCTTTGCTATCAAACATGGTTCTACGATCTTAACTCTTGAATAAAATTTTATACAAAAGATCATTTTATAGTAAAAAAAAAAAATGAGAAATAATGATGAAAACACTTATGATAAAGTGTAAGAAGTACGTATATGTTTGCACGTGTCATATCAAATTACGCAAATGAGTGTGAACGAGAGGGTGATTGCGTAAATTTCGATGAAACTATATTTGTTGTGAAAAATCATAAGTTTCGTGTTAAAAATGTCGACAGCTCGGTGTTAATCTATGGTCTGATTTGTGAAGTTACTCTACAATTTTATACAATATTACATATAACATACTGATTCTAGTAAACTATAACATATAACTAGTTACATATTAAACTTCATGTAACTACATACTAAACTATATATTATACATATAACTGCGTACGAATGCTACAAAATTACGTAATCGCGCGTTAGAAACTTCATAAAGAACCAAGGATTTAATATCGCATTTACAACTCCATTGTTAACTTGGCCTTCGAGAAAATGATTCTCTCGTTACGTACGAGGAAGATTACCGTAGATCTTGTATCACTTCTAACGTTCAACGCGTTACTTCCGGGACTGATAAAAAAAACGGAAAAGCAATTTTTCACCTAGCTTGCAATAGTCATCTGTACTCTTTAATCGTGCTCTTCTACGCGAGTCAAACAATTCGCGTTACAGGGAATGCCGATAATTAAAGCCATGGTAGATAAACGTTAAGGGACCGTAGCAGCACTTACAATCCTTGAAATGTGGCTCTTCAGTCGGTCGTGTACACGTGCCTTTAATTAAAGCTATCCTCTTCGTTTCTTAGCGCTGATAAATAATTGTTTGCGAAAGTAGTCGACGGCCGTATTATACTTACTAGCGTTCCTTTTAATTTACGCTTGTTCCATTACTCCTAATTCGTTCGTGTGCAACGTCGAATTCGTCGACGACGGCGGATATATCGCCGGAGGGTAGTACAAATGGGACGCGGGATCGGAGGGGGGAAAATGAGAGAAACTAATTCTACTTTTAATTTCTTGAGATTTCCACTTCGGAGAGGCAGCCACGGAATCGATAGCACACTGCCATTTTTGCTTCGTATCGGATTGGCCGTAATTAAAAGAGATTCCTGGCTTCACCCTCGATGTTTTTCTGAAATAAAATCGCAGCTGGTCCCGTATGTCGGGCACATTTGTTCGTCTAACTTGTTCTTACGTACAGATGACTCCGCAAGAAGTGTGCACTTTCCCATTTATAACGGATTTAAACTTTAGCAAATACTTTCTGATTTATGCCCAATTTAATTTTTACGCGCAAGCTTACAGTTTAATTGAAATTTAATACAAACTTCTGGAAAAAATTTATATCCGCGCGTAATCTCCATGAAAAATTTATGAAATTTATTTATTCAATTTCAGGAAAATCATCTCATACACACAGAACGAAAAATGGGATTTATATTGAATTTGGTAATAGATGAATAAATTGTGAATAGATTTTACAACAGACTGAAATACACGATCATTTAGCAACTTTCTATTAATAAATAATATAAACAAGAATATATATTATTTCCATAGAAGGATAATTTTTAAAAACGAATTTGGACAAAATATTTTTACGCTAGATGAGCTGTCGAATAATACGCTAAGAGAATAACGAATAGCAATTAATCAAGGAATTTGACATGCAGCAAGCCAGCAGGAAATCTGTTGCTATACGTCTTGCCTCGTAATATCATGTTGGCATGTCCAATAAACAAATAAACACGGTGTAAAGCGATATTCCAGCCTTTCGCCTCCTCGGAGACTTAAGACTATACCGTGCAATATGTCTGCGGGGCGTTCTCACTCTCGTATCTTCTCTGAAGTTAAAATACGACAAATACTAGCATTTCTAGCGTATACTAGTTGTGCAAGTAATCTTGAGATTTGCATGGATTCTATGCCTTTGCGGCGACACGTGTTACGGATATGCGACAGGAGTGCATATTACATCCGCGCGAAACGCAACGGGAATAGTTTCACAGTAGTGCAAGCAAATTGTTCTTACGCTTATCTTTTCGCTGTCCCGCCGCGCCGCTGAGAAATATCGCGTCATATGACGTTACATTCACGCTGTAATTATATAAATTATGTTACAGATATATGATAACATATTTTACGCGATCTCGTTCCTGATTTCTCTGGCATAAATTTAATTCTCCCCCCTCGCAAGTAGGAGGGCTTACGTACGCCTCTCAGAGCAGCGTATACTTTTCTTCTATCACAGCTTATTCCTTTAAATTAGCTGATTTTGAAAATCTGTTGGGATCCTTGCACCGTTCGTTACCGGCTCACAGATTTTAATATTTCATATCTCGACGCTCGAATTAAGTTTCCCGGAATCAACCGTTCGTATATCCCAAATGAATAAACAGAACACAAATCCAAATCAATATATCCCTCTCGTTCGCGCGCTGTAACGCGCGTTGCTATGCGTTTCATTACACGTGTTTTCCTGTTTGCATTCTACGTAGATCTCGCCAGCGCAAAGTGCTGTCTGAGGCTTAATTAGAAACATTAATATGGATAAACTGAAAACCCTTCCGCCATCGAGATCCCTTCCAGGGCCATTCTGAAGGATTTGCATGTTGGCCGTTTGCCGACGAACGAAGACGAAGTCTCCCTCCTTGTTCTTCTTCTTCTCTCCTATCGTTGGATTTCCACCTGCTTTCCTTCCTTTTCGACAAGGTCCGGATTTAGTTTAAGACCTCGTAGATTATACTGTCGAGATCTTGGCTCTTCGGATGTCCATATTGCGTCTGATGAAGGAGTTAGGGAGATGTTACGGTGTTACCGCGCGATGTTACCACGACGAGAAAATGATCTATATCTTTTTTTTAAATGTAATTGTACAAAAGTGAGTAACGGAGAAAAAGAGAAGAAGAATCCCGGTATTATTATACGGAAAATTGTCTGGTGAAAACTAGTTAGTTTTTACGTATAATGTAGCTTATAATATGGTGAACAAAAGATGTATAGACACAAGACTTAATAATAAATAATTTTTGAACTATAGTATATCAAAAGTGTAAAACTTGTGCTCACAGAGCATTTTTCATACATCATAGGTCAAAAATTATTTATTGCGTCTTGTTTCTGACTCTTTTGTTTATCACATTATAAACTACATTACATGTAAAAGCTAATAGCGTTTTCCATTGGCAGAATTGATGTGCGTTCAGTGCACATTAAAGCCATTATACACTACTCTAATTTGAATGTAAAAGTGAGATATCTCTGTTGATAAAATGCTCAATGTATATTTTACATTGTATATATTCAAACAGCACAATGATATATATTGAGGATTTTGAGGTTTAACTCATTTCTATATTTTTGTTAAACATACATGTATCTTTGCGTTGATTTGTGTACAAAGGTTTTAAAGTGCACTGAGTGCACACTAGCTCTGCCAATGAAACACGCTATAACTCATTCTATCGAGATCCAATATAATTCATGAGGGGTTCTTTCAAAAATTCAAAAGACTGGGATTTTTCTCTGTCGATTTGTACAAAAGTAACAAATCATAAATATACATTTCCTTATTGCGGTGCTTTTTTTTTTCATGTCGAAAAAACGTGATCCAACGTCACAGTTAATAGAAATTACGTATATGAGAACGCGCGCGGATCAATCCGTGAAGCGATGCAAAACGCATCTTAAATAGACGAATCAATCTGTTGAAATGACAAAACGTGTAAATGCAGCGTCTAATTCTTTTTTTGTTGCTTTGTAGGTTGTCAATTTAAAGAGTCATAGTACCATGCTTTCTCTCCTCTTTGGAGAGGTTGTCCAATCTTCTTAGGCAGCATAAAGAGCAAGCAAAGACAATTTCTTTCATCAACCGAAAGTATAGACCCTACAACAGAGTCTGGCCACAAGTGATTTTGTCAAAATCCTACAAGAGAGGAAGGTATATATACTATCTCTCTGTGTATATATATATATGTATACATACACTGTCTCACTCTATAATCTTAATTAAATTATAAACTAAGACAGTGTAAGTTTAAGTGAAATATACAAGAGAAGATGGTAGTATCTTCCTCTCTTGTAAGATTTTGACAAAATTGTTTGCAGCTAGACTATGTTATTAAGTCTTTAATCAAAAATGTGGCTTCTGAAATCTAGGAGAAATGAATCTGTATGTATAGTTTAGTGTTTAATTGATCTTCCGGGGAGCCGGGTTGTCGCCGCGACACATCTGCGCCACGTACACGCGGCCAATTAACTAAGTCAGAGCGCGGTCGTAAATACGCGCAAATAAATCGTCGCGACTGTATGCACACGTGTCAAACGCAAAATTGTCACGATTGTCACGATCCAGCTGTCGCGCTATCCGCGTTAGGGTATTCCGTTAAAGTTGATAGGATTGATGTTCTACGCGCGCGTGGGAGAGAGAAAGACAAAGAGAGAGACAAAGGCATTTATTAATATTCCATTCCATTCAATATTCCATTTATTAATTTCCAATGAAAATATAAAAATAACAAATAAAAAAAAATAGTAAAACAAAATAATAATATCTACAAAATAAAAATAAAGAAATACAAATATAAGAATAAAAATTAGGAAGATAATGAAGAAATTATAAAGGAAAAAAAAATTAAAAGTAAAATTCTAACAGAAAAAATTAGCATATACAACGATCAAAGTAAATTGCAAGAACTATAACGCGACTATATCTCTTGCTGTCGTAGAAAAGCTCACGCTTAAATGCACTCAACAATTTCGACTCCCTGATAGTAACAGGAAGTAAGTGAGTTAGTGTGTGAGGGTGTGTGTGTGTGTGTGTGTGTGTGTGTGTGTGTGTGTGTGTGTGTGTGTGTGTGTGTGAGTGTGTGTGTGTGTGTGTGTGTGTGTGTGTGTGTGTGTGTGAGAGAGAGAGAGAGAGAGAGCACGACGAAATGCGCTTATCGGTGAGCCCCACTATCGTAATAATCGCTGGCGATACATCGTCCTCGCGGATGTAACTGCGGCAATATCTTCCGAGATTTATGATGTGCGGGTCGTTTATGATGCCTTGGGACTGATGGGAGCTAGGAGATAATTCGTATCCGAGGAAAATGAACATTGGTGGTGCAATGAGACAATATGTGTTATCGAGCCATCTTTCATTCCTTGATCAATTTGATATCCTCATGACAGAAATATCAACAGTGTAACAATTTCTTAATTATACGCCTACAAAGAGCTCTCTAAAGATCATCTTTAGGAACAGAAATAGCAAAATCTCTTTTTCTTTTAGCTTTTAGAGAATTTATTTTGGAAAATTCTCTTGTTTGATCTATATGTAAAAGTATAAAAATTTATGAACGCTGCAGATAATTTTATCTAGAATACAATATTCTTTCTATCTTTCGGATTTCATTCGTGTACTGCTTTCAAAGATATTGCAATTTCTTGATCCAATAAGACGAAGAGAGAAAGAGAGAGAGAAGAGAAAAACGCGATGAAACGCCTAAAATCACTCTCAATATACCTATCCAATGATCCGCCCAGCGCTGCGCAACAATATAACGACGAATCAACGAGAATAGAGATAATAACAATCCGACGGGACTTCACGGATCCGCTTAATGATTGGCTAGACTTATCTGACCTGATTTCTCAAGCCGAGAGCACTCAAGCCAATTGTATTCTTCGATAGCGGGAGACGGTTCTCGAGTACTACTGCAATCGTGGCAATCAATCTGATTACTTCTTTTCCGTCGTGCCAACGTAATCGTAACGAATTCCGCAATCCTAAGAAATGCTGCAGTTTATGAATTGCTCTCGCGTGAATAAACCGCTAATTGAGCCGACTTTCGCACATGTACACTACTTGCAAATTATATTTCTAGATTTATTTTTCTTTAAACTTTCGAAGTTTCAAAATTGGTAACGTAGTCAGCTAACGCTGAGTCTGTAAGATCCATTTAATTTATGTTGACTAAAAGGTACTAATAAATTTCAGGAAACTCTCTAACATGACATAACTTGTATAAAAAAAGAATAAATATTAAGCTTTTAATAATTTAAATTTGCAAATGTACATTGAGAAAAATTTCTGTTGAAAATTAATGAACCAGAATATTCTGTGAATACGAATGGATTACCAGAAAATTCTAATTTGTCCATTAATCAGAGAATTCCAATTAATGCAACTAGACTCTGTTTGCAGTATAACATAAAACTATAATTCAGTGGATCGAATAGATCCATCATCAGCTCCGGAGAATTAAACATCTGGATTATATTCTTTAGATACGTCGATAACTTAATGCATAGACGCGATGAACAGCTAATTTAATTTTAATTAAAAATTTATCTCGCAGCACGTTACTTTTTTTTTATACATATTTACATATTAACAAAAGACCAATTTGACGTTTCATACTTATCAATCAGAATTAGCCACTCACGAATCACGTGTAATAAATATTGCATTTCTAATACGTACTCAATACTGAATTTCATCTTCAACTAATTGTCAAATAAAGTTATCTTTCTCAAGAAGCGCATCGCTCCATGTAGAGTACCTAATCTAATACTAGAGAAATCGATGAGAAACGATTTAGTTCTCGCGAAAACTACGTTTAACGTGTACGTGATCTGAATTATCGATATTCAACCGGTTTAAAAACTTAAGATCTTTAATATTAAGATTTCTGTTTGTTTGAAACGAACAAGGCAATAAATATTCAAATACCACTATAATTCAGTCGGTTTACATCGACGACGAAATATTAACAAGACAGTTTTCGACGCAATTCGCGGTTGTCGAAATTATTGCTGAAGCTTTCTACGAGAAGGCAAACACGACGAAATAAGTATCCGTATCAGAGGATGGTGCATTGTGTTTCTGGAGTAAATCGAGGAGGAAGATCTCGAGAGCCGCCACAATCGTGGCAATCAATCGTGTTCCTTTTCGCCGCCTCTTTGTGCAATCAGAGCGCGCTTCATGCTCGGTCGGCTCCCCCGGATACCGTTTCTTCCGTCAACGTGTCTCACGATTCTCGCGGCACTGCACTGCCGAAGAGCCGGAGTCGGGATTTCCTGGTTTAAGTTGGCTGGTTGGTTGGCTGGACCATCGTCGTGGCCGACCGACGTGCCAAAACTGCGAATCGGCGGTCCTTCGATTCGACCGGAAGACCATCGCCGTTGTCTGAGAGAGGTAGAATGAAGGGAGAAGCAAAGGGGGCGGAAAGTTTCGTCCTGAGAGTGGATGGTCATCCGATGAAAACTAATCTGCTCCTGCTTTCACGAGGTGGCAAGTTACGGCAGGATTTTGCTTGTCAGAGAGAAGAATCCAGATGCTTCCATCTAAAGGCATTTGCATGAGTTAGTTCATCTTTGGGAAAGAAGTTCTCGAACTTTTCAACTTCACCCTCTTTACGACGTTTCAGAAACCCTCGCCGATCTCTTTGATAAAAATTCAACCTAGACTCTACATTATAATTTCTGATATTTTTCGGCTAATTGTGTGAACAAATATTATCCGAAGAGACTTTTCATTCAATTTAATCGATAAACCTCGACTAAAATAGTAAGCACTTATATTTTTTTTATTCATCTGGAATTTTTTTACCTTTATTATCTATTGGTTACTAGCATTGTACATTAAGTTTCGAAGGTTCTTGAACTTGTACACGGAGAGAAGGATTTCTTAAAATTTACCCTGAAAATACAGTAATTATGGTACAATACAATAAATTTAAAGATTTTTACCATGCACTTCAGTAAAATTAATCATACTTATTTTATATTTTATTGTAGTTTTATTAATGAATGTGAGAGATTTACATAAAAATTCTTCGAAATATAATGTTGTCCCACAATTATCATATTTTTAGGGTAAATTTTAAGATATAATTCTTTCCGTGTATGTATATAATTTTTAACTAAACTTTTAAATAATTTAAATAATGATTAATAAGGTCTAATATTTTTGACCAAACTGTATATGAAAAAGTTTTAAAAATTATAAAATGATATGAGAAAAAACTACAAAATACGAGAAAGATCAAGTTTATACGAAAGATCAATTCTAATCGAAGAATTTCAAGATAACGAATAATCGATGCAGATATCTACTTAACACATTCTGCATTCACTTCTCCATTGTGTTTAAATGCTTCTTCTTGGTTTGTGTTTACATAGTCGGATAACCGCAAACGTCGGCGTTAATTTACCAAATTCAGGGTAGACAATGGGCAGCTCGTTTAGGATCATGCGGGAAGAACAATAGCACTTAGTCGACGATGAGGTTGGAAGCAGCTTGTCTGTTTAACCCCTCAGTTATATTGCTTGTACTGTATATGCATATATAAGCTTCGGAACATGAGTACCTATGCCCTCGTAAAGTGATTATGTGCATATTACTATCCGACAAATATTATTTGTTAATTAAGTATGGTTGAACACGTCTTATAAGTGATTACAAAAGATTTAATGTCGAGTAACAAGAAAGGGATAATTGGAAATCAGCGCTGTATATATAAACAGTGTGCATTATTAAAAAAATTAATTAATCGTATATTTATGTTTATAAAAGGATTTAATACTATCAAGTACATAATTATTACCTGCCTTCTTATTTGTTTTTATAGATATAATTTTACTCAATTATTTTCTTTTGTTTTTTTGAGACCTACATAGTTTGTTTTCACTAACTTTTTATTAATTTTAATTACATACAGACAGTATTTAAATAAGATAAATTTTTAAATTGAATATAATTTATAAAAGAGTAAAAAAAAAGCTTTTAAATTTTTACTAAACTTTAATTTTATGTTTTATTAAATCAACATTATTTTAGGAAATATGTATTACTTTATGACAAAAACATTTTTCTAATAAAAAAACAAGCCACAATCATTCTTTCATAGAGATACTTTATTGCGTCTATATGTAACGAGTGGCCGAGTACGATAAAAGAGAGATAATCTTGACTTCCATCGCGTTTTTCAAACGTTTAACTTTCTCGATTTTCTACGACAATAAAACTCGTGTTATCTCTCGCGTGAAAATCACCATCCTCCTTCCGAGCTGTCTTTTATTATCCGTCTGAAGACTACGAGGGTTGTGTACTGATAAGTTTGTATAAATGCGACACTTTGAATATGTTGCGAGCCATGAGCTCCATTGTAATCTCGTTGTCGGTCGCCACGTTGTATTCAAAACTCCGGGCATTCCTGTTCGTCGCTTGTGCTGAAATGTACTTTTGATAACAGTTCAAAGCTCGCCCCATCTCGCCGCTCTATTCTCGTGAAAGGTAGACGTCACCGATCTAAAGAAGTCTCGGTTCACTCATGCGAGCTGAATGGAGAGCCGACCGGGTGCTATCATTCGCGACGATTGCGGAGTACTTCCAAGAGTGTTCGATTTTTCACACGTCTTGATTCTCCCACGCATCATTTGCATTTCATCTATGAGTCATGTGCATCATAATTTAATCATTAAAAAATGTGTTATCGTTAGAGAACGGAGAGGAAAAGAATTTTTTTATTTTAGTATTAAAAAAAAATGTTTGATTAAAAAATGGACAAATCGGAAAATTCTGATTATATCAATTAGAATTCCGATTATCTCAACTACAATTTTAATAGATTTAACTAGAAAATTTTCTACTAAAATTCTAGTTGAGATAATCAGAATTTTAAATGATATAATCAGAATCTTGTAATTTGTCCATTTTCAACCAAGCCAGAAGATTCCTTTTTTAATAAAGATTCGCACGTCAGAGGATTGAAAAGGAAAGCTCTTTTAAATTTGAATAAATTTCTTAGACTTTTTTTTACTTTCCGGAGAATTTTTCTGTGTACGTAATAAAAAATTCACGGAGATATTGATTTGTGGAAGTGAGAATCTGTGAAATCAGGGTACCGTGGAATTAAGGATTCCTGAAACACAGTATCCCCGATGTACCCAGGATTTATGAATGCGAGGACTGCAGGAACCAAGGATCCGTGGAATGAAGGAACTGCGAAACCAAAGATTTATAGTACCGCCTATGTACTTTACGCAGGTACATTTTTCTCATTTTGCGCGAATGTGATTTACTCGGTGGTTTACGAGAAGTCATTAGCTGTGTAACAAATAGCGAATTTCTTATACAGAATGAAATAAAGGAAGCAAGTGAGTTCCGCAAAAGAAAAATGTATATTTCGCTCCAGAAACTTTATAAACAGTGCGCGAGATTTAATTATTGCCGATCAAATTCCTGAGTGGAACAATTGATTCCGCGATCAGCGACGCGGCGCTTCTATTTACGGGAGCTGTGTGATTTCTCCCTTAAGGGTCCGTAATTAGAATTGTTCATGTTTGTAACGACAGTTTATTCTTGCTATCGTTTCATGAAGCTGTAAAAGTAGAAGTAATTAAATTATAATCAAACCGTACGCGCGAGAAGAACAATTTTACCAAAAGTATTCAAAAATTAAAGTAAATCTAAAAATAATGTTGTTAAACTGTCAAAACAATTACTATATGTAGGAAATTTAAGTATGATGACCAATGTTACTAAAAAGTTTTGACATTCTAGCAATCAGCTTGTCCAATATAATTATTTTGAATTCAATAAAATTATTTTCAGACCTGTATTCATAATAGTTACATTTTTAGATATCTTAATAAAATCTTTCCATGGTTTTCATAATTTTTAAAGAGATAATTATGTTATTTAAAAAAATCGCATTTTTTAACAATATGTTGAATATTTTTTATAATCTTATTTATTTTCAATATTTTCAATTATAGATACAAGTAAAAACTAAAACACGAGGCTTATACGTGTTTTATTAGTAACAAATAGTTTACGTAAACGTACGTGGTAAAGTCGTGGTATTTCTGATCTATATACACTTGTCGATCTAATCTTCGCCTGCTCACAGCCTGCCCGCTTTCCTATTTTCGGCCTTCCCGTAGCTCTTAAAAAACGATGGAGATGTTATTAAAATTTTCTCACTATCGATGGAATTTCAATAACGACTGTCAAAGCAGCTGTCGCTGGGTGCATTAATTCCGTGACGACGGGCAAGTTGCGCGTACCGGATTGCAGTAATTCGTGAACGGTCGCGTCGCGAAAAATCACGTCGCCGTTTTGAAACGAAGCTGAAACGTGCCGTAATTCCCTTCGAGACGCAGCTTTTCTAAGCACTATCGCAAATGGAAGATAGCGAACCGACTAGCGAACCGATGAATAGGCGAAGGTAAAACCTGACAAGGCACGGTTGAGCGTTATTACACGAAGCTTGTTATCATGCAGATAATACTAGTTGAACGTTGTAGTTCGTAATACTTTATGTAATAGATGCTTGTACGTGCTCTTAAATATCTCTTCTTTAATAATACAACATTTTAGAGAGAACCAGAGAGGTGTGTGTTAGGAGAGTTAGAGATAATGATGATCGTTACGCAAGAAATAAATAATTTTGCTCGAGCATAGTTGTTATTCGCGGGTTAAAGAATAATGCAAAGCGATAGGGACCGAGGATGGACAAAGCTTGTCAAGTGACGATGTGAATGTAAATTATTATTTGAATGCAAATACGAGGCCGATATTATTATAATGAGCTTTCGAACGACGTCGGACGCCTTGCTCGCGTTCGAAAACTCGTCGAGCAAATAATAATGGAAATAAAGTACGCTCCGGGCAGTAATAACTTGCAGTCTCCGAGAGATATCCGAGAGAACAGAGCGCGCGTTAGGCGACTAGCGCCGTCGGGAAAAATGGAAAATCCTGTTGGATTTAAAGTGAAATAATTGACGACGCTCTCATGCGCTACGAGAACACTTCGACGCCGCTGTTACCGACTTTTCATGCTGTTTCGGAAAAAGAAGAGGCGGTAGAAATATCCTCTTAGCGCTACGACGGCATGCGCCGGCAAATAATTTTAATTACAAAAAAGTCATACGGAAGAATTGAGTGTACAGCACGCAGATAAGAAAGCAATTTCTGGATAAGCAACCACCGTGCTCGTCAACTTTCGTCGCGACGGCTTACGTAACGCAGCGCCTAATTACAATAGAACAAATTAAAAACAGAGCGCCAGCGAGAAACTGATCGCAAGGAACGAAATTCGTGAATCTTAAATTGCGTCTCTGCTCCACAGTTGTACTATCTATTATTTTTTTTTTTATCATCTTCACAACGTCAGGTATCGATCACGCAGAATTCTTGTCTATCCTATGGAACGACTTTAATTACAAAAGAATGCAACCTGCCGCGACGGCATGCGAGTGCAGCAAATAGTTTCATCCTTCATTCGCGAAATTATGAAATACTCTCCGAAACTCTCCATTTGTCGCATCAAATTTTCCATAGAGAATTATTCTGTAACTTTCTGTATTATGTGCAAACTTCTAAATTCACCTTTGTGTCTCCCTTTAGTTGCGGATTTTTAGCGAAAATGATGGTGAAACAAAACTTGATTGCATACCATCATTTTCGACGTGCTTGCAATTTTTGTTTGTGTCACATATTAAACAACAAATTAAATTAAATGAAAAACCAATTAAATGTGTTAAATTCTGTTCATGTTAATTGTCATCATGTATCAGAATATAAACATATCTCTGTCAAAAGTGATGGGAATTGGAAATTTATGTTCTCTGTAAAAAAATATATATATGTATATATATATATATATAATAATTTAGTAAGAGATCAATATACGTATATTTAACAATATAATTTTATAGTTTAAATTAAAATTTGTTCATCGTAATTATTTTTATAAATTATTTTATATTAAAATAATTTTTAATTCAGGTTCTAAATTACTGTTAAATTTTTATATTACTTTCACAAATATAATACAGAAAAATCTGTAATCTTTTTCATTTCATTAATACGTATAATACATCCTTAACTGTATTAGGATTGAGAACGTAGATTGTGTGATAAAAATTGGTATATATAAATCTTAAGCATATAAAAAAAACCTCTCTGAAGCTACATAAAATAGGGCAGAAATAAAACCTCCCTGTAGTGTACTGCAAAATGGCTAACTCGTGTACACTGCGATAGTGCAGCGTATAATATTGTCCCTTTGTGTCCATCCAAGCAACCCTTGGGCGTTACTGCCGTTTTGCAAATAAATCAGAATCTACAGTCTAGCTATGTTTGTGACAAACAGGAACCAGCGATTTTCTCTGGTGCACCTATCGCGTAATATTATACTTTTACTCTCAAAAATATTATACTATTGATTTACGTTACAATTCATATATACAGTTCATATTCACAATTTATCAATAAAAATACGCACTTTTATTTCAAAAATTTTATAAATATATATAACATTAACTATATGCTAAATGCATATTAATATATTATAAGTACATTCTGAATAATAATACGAGTCTAAATAGTATAGTAATACATACCTACATATTTCTTTATTAATTTCACATTAAACAAACAAAAACAGCTATTATATGGCAAAACAAAACGTTTTTACGTATTTATCCTAGAATTCTTTGTAATAAATTTGTGATAAACTTTTTATATGTGTATGTAAAATGTGCATTGTAGTAAAATACGTTTAATAACGTAAAACTATAAACATGTTATACATATTATTAAAACTTACAAGAAAGCTTTTCATAAGTACGACATTGTATAGAAGCAGATAAAAATATGGATGGGATAAAAACAGATTGTAATTTAGCCCCGTGAAACTTTTGTGAATGATAAAGGATTTCCGGCTGTGTAAAGATCCAGACCGACAGGAAGATTTTCCTTGGTACAAAACCACCTATTCCAACATTTAATGCAAATGTTCTTAATTAAAATATGTATCAGACTGCAGAAACTTTCATTTGTCATATAACATTTGCCAGATAACTTTCACCCACGATGAAAAACTCAAATCTAGGAAAAGAGTTTTTGATAAAATGGACTGTTCAAATATTTAATGTAAATGTTCAATTAAAATTCCAACTGGACCGAACAAACTGTCTGTGTGTGAAGGAAATCTCATTAGATAATTTGTATGCGTTATAAAAGATTCAGTTTTAAAAAGTGCGTGTAATTAGTTATTATCAGTCTAATATTTGTGATGTAAGATCTTTAATGATATTTCAATCTACCCGAAATAATATTTTCTTGTGATGAAGAAAATGCTAGATAATCATCTTTTATATTAAAACAATTCTAACAAAAAATAGAAATAATTCTAAGTTTTCGATCGACGAAATATCGAGCACAAAATTCACTAGCTGATTTTTAATATCCGAAAATCAACATCATACAAAATTCAGATCGCAAAAAAATATTGACTTGACCATATCAAACATTTTGCTGTTTAATCTAGAGTGCATGTGTGTGACCGAATTAAAATTTCAATCTACCTAAAAAACTTTTTCACGCAGTAATAAAATTTCTAAGTAATTACTTCTTGTTAGAAAGAATTACAAACGTGAAAAGGGGAAACCGACGTCATGACGAGGATGGACGTATGTGAGGAGGAACTTGTCACATAACTGTAAAAATTTTGAAATATATTCACGCTCAGAGACAAATACGTTTTGTCGTATAGTCTTGGTTCTGAAGTAAATTTGCGATTCGCATTACACGGATCATAAATCACAATAGCGGTGCGGATGAAAGGTAGTGCTAACATTCGAAACGCGAAATACATTCGCGGGGGGTCCTGGCGCAGTCTCTATGCCAGCCCGTTTCGACCAGAGTAATACATCGCTATTTTAATCTCTTGGGTGCAATACGGGCATGCGATATACGCGGTCCGTGCGATATTGACGAATAAATACCGGAATAAACGGTGCTAGCGCTCGACGCTCGATTAAGGGACGAAATTGGAAAATTTGGCCTGCGGCCATCTCGTGAAGAAAATCGCGGGATACTGTTTCGCCGCACGCGATTGGTTTATCAGATTTTTTTTTTTAAATTTATATCACACTTTACCATTGCACATTTCGTATCTCTTTTCACATTTATAACGTACGTCCTGGATGCCGCGTGTTTTCTTTAGGCGTCAGATATTGGCAACCATTAACCGACATGCCGGTTATTTCAATATCGAAATATCGAATATACATTTATATTAATTAGATGCGCAATCACTACTGTTAACGATTATTTCTCGTTACGTTTTTATTTGATTTAGTCAAGTACTATTCCGAATGATATCTGTTCAACATTAGATTCAAAGCGGTACAGGTTTTGTACAGACGTTGAGACAACCACTTCAGCTATATTTTGCGCTAGAATTCTTTCTCCTTTGTTCGACTGTGATTCTATTAGAGAGAACAGAGACTTTCGATGTCTTTTCTAGAAGTCGTCGAGCTAATTCGATAGCCTATCGCTACTCTTGTTGCGAGCGATCCCTATAAATCGCGGACGGACTCGAGTTTACGGAAACGATTCGAGGTGAATTTATCCCACCGTTGCTGGTGACAGTATCGATTGCAAAACTTCGGAAACTACTTAAAACTTTCTCTCCGCTATTTTTCCTTCTCCTACAAACTCTTTTTCCCTCTCTTGCTTGCTCGATTCAACTCATTTACAGTTACGAGGGATGTTCCTTTCTCGATGAGATACCTATCGGACTGACTTGCATTACACGCCCGAAACTTCGTCTCCAATGTTCTTACCGTGATGTTATTTTTTTGGAGTATTTCGCTATTAGTCTACTCTACACGCTTTTTTCGACAGTTCCAAGCGAATGTTCTCCAGGATTTAGGATTAAGGTCAACTTGTATAGAGTCCCCGTTCGAGTAAAATTATTGAAAAAAAGCTACAGTGTATGGAAGGGAAGCTTTTACGATGGATTTGCAGCACTTTGCCTGGAAATTGGAAATAAGATACCGATCGATTTAATATGATATCAATCACTCGATCTTATATCCTTAGAGAAACACAATTATATTGGAAGAATATCCGATAATCAGTAAAATTGACATGTTTGAATGCGATACTTTGTGGTTAAAAAATATTAAAAGTCAGATAAGTTTTCTTTTCTTTTTTTCTGGTTTAATTCTTGATAATTAACTATTGTTATATATTATGAGCTTATCGAGTTTCTATGCAATGTTAACAATTTATGAAAAATATGTTTATTATATTATATAATAATGATATCTTTCATTCACACTAGTAATACTGACTACTATTTTATACTATACCAATTTGTTTTAATAATCTTTATATAAAAAAACTTTTGTATTTTATATGATACAATTAGTAATTATAAATTGATAAATACTGTGAGATACATATTATTTTAGTAATATACCTACATATATAATGGTACGATACAATATATCATTTTGATAGTAAAAAGATTCTACCAGTTCTATTCCAGTTGCGTTCGTTTTTCTCAAACATGCCAAATGTTCCAGTTTTCTTTCCTGTCGTTCTAATCTCACGGAAAAAAAGAGAAATCTGGTCACCTTATCTAAGATCTTAGATTGCAAACTTGGGGATTCTAGGATTCCAGAACCTAGAATCTCTTCGAAGTCCAAGAAACTTTGGATCTACATGCAAAATGCAAAAATTTCAGAATTCTTGATACCCATCTTAAACATTACCGAGTATATTCAAGAGGGCAATGATCAGCATATCGGGCGGAAACTCTATTCCATGCGAGCGCTCTCGAGTTACCCAATTACGCGAACGGATTGTTGACTTCTTTTCCACTCGTTCTACGATCCGTTCCACATTAAACTCGCGGGACGAGCACGAGTTTGCTCGCAAGAACGGCGAAGGGGAAGGCGAGAGAGGCGATAAAGCGTTGATGCCGCGCATCTTCCGGATGTTGCCGATCACTGATGGAATTGCACACGTCGCCAATCCGGGGCTGCAGGTGCAGCCACACACGAACATGGGGCGAACTATTTGGCAAACACGGATTCCAGGTTGAATGGCAAATTGTGTCAGTACACGCTACAATGCGCGCACCGAACGAGCGCGCGGCTGCGTTTCGGTAAGGAACGCTAGTTTCTCGTCGAGAAACGTGACTTCTCGTCCTTCGAGGAGCAAGAGAAGAGATCTGCTGATGTGTCAACAAACAGGTGTTTGATTCACACACGTGACGTATCGAGAGGATCTCAAATGAGAAATTTTGACTTTACGTTCTAACGAGAGTAACGATATAAGCTTACGTTTCGCGATCTACATTCGCCGTAAATGTGATATAATTCCCGTCTTTACCAGTTACGACACCTTGACATTGCGTACACGTTTCGTTCACTTCCTTTTCATAATTCTCTTTATCTTTCCCGATCGCAGTTCAGGGGCGAACGACGATGCCTCAGCCGATTTACCACGCTCGCGCTGTTGTGGTGAATCTAGGGATTCGAGATTGTATATGGGGCTTATAGGATATCCGCACAACATTGGTTCTGCGTGCACGGGTAACGAAACACTATTCAAGTGTCGGCATCGTCAGCTGGTGCGAATGTTTCTCTCGCGTCTTTAATGCCTCCGTTCATTTGCGCCGCGCATTGCTCGAAATTAATGTGCCGAATATATTACAAACGAACTTGCAGTTAATTTTAACGAAAAGTAGGTCAAATATTCACTCTTTCACATCGTCTTTATACGTATTTTGTATTTAACGTCAAATAACTCAATAGTTTAAATTTTGCTTATAACAAAAGTTGATGAGTATACTATTATATATTAAAATACGTACTTTTTATTATTACTTTACACTTCTAAAGAATAATTCATAAAAAGATGTATTTTTCACATTTTCAACCGTCTATATACAGTGTGAGATTTTTTTATATTTCAACGTTTATACAACGTCATTTAAAAGAGCCACGTAAAGAAGACTATTTGCGGTGTTTTTAACACATCGTACTTCCCCCGATAATACTTCCCTAAAAATCATGAGGATACTTACAGCTGTGTACTCCCGCAGCTATAAAGGATAAGTAAGGCGGATGATTGCAATCACGAAGCAAATTGTCCTCCTTTTGCATGGCCACCGATCGTTCCGATTTCATCCTCCAGTGAGGTGGCGAGAATTTTTCGCCGTAGAAAGGGTTGGAAGTCTGCTCGTCGAGCGACAGACAACGAAAGGGTAGCGAACGTTGGAGGCAGCAACCGTTGATGGCCGCTCCTTTTTGTCGTCGTGGAAAAACGCCGCCGTTAAACTTTTTCCAATGCGCTAGGGTACCAGTAAAATATCGAGTAAATGCGCCCGCTGTAGCGAGCGCCCATTAATTCGCCGGAGACGCGAGAAGATGGGTAAAGCTTAACTCCACGACCCCCTTTTACCCTAGAAAGTTCAGGTACATATTTACTGGTATTGGTGCGTCTTTATCCCCAGTTGAGATATCAGAGTTTTCATTTGCTTCGTGATTGCAAAGGTACAAAAATGAAAGCGGTGACTTTGACTGCAAGTGCAACGAAAAAACTGCAAGTTTTTCTTTCTCTTTATTCTCCTCGATACGAATTTTATCATTTCTTAGTTTCTCACGAGCGTCAAATTTTGGAAGATCATTTTGCTCCATAATTTGTCGGTCCATTTCTTGTGATTGTGTTACCCCAGAAAGTAGGACGTTCAGCGCATTGAAAGTTGAAAATATCTATGCGTCTGATTTTAATCTTCCGTCTGCAGCAATCATATTTTCACTTCCTCCGTTTAGCTCAAATTTTTTTTTTTCACTATTCTAGGTTATCAAAAAATGCGGAAAAATTCAGGGATATTTTTCAGTATCTCTATTACATTACCAAATAGTTTTTTTTTAAAGAAGATATTTTAAGAAGAGAAAACCGAACACCTTTACTTCAGAGAAATTTAAGAGTGAAATTTTTTGTTTGTGTAAAAAAAAGACCCAGATTGTAAGCGGAAAGTTAATAACAAGCGCTATTCACTTCTTGCTTACTTAATCGAAAATGTACGAGCTCAGACTTTAAGTGGATCGATGATATGAGTTGCAAATGCGCGTTATAATGCGAATGCAAAATTATCAACCTTGAGCAACATATGTGCCGTCCGTGCCGTCGTAACGTGTCCGTTTGCTTGCTCTTGGATATTGGGGGACTGGCCGTTACAATTTGGACAGTCCGTTGACATTGATATCGACAGTCAAACGAGCATTCAACCGCAATGCATATACATAAGCCAGCCACTCGGAGATGCTCATTGCATTTCCGCCCGTATCTACTTTATGCAATGAGAAAACGTTGCTTCTGAGTGCAAGACTGCATTATGTCGCGTCGAGCTTGTGCAAAAATCATTGCCCGATATGTACACTCGGCACGTATTCGTGTCGCATTAAGGAAAATGAAATGCTACCCGTAAAAAAGGAAAAATCATTATGCGCTACCATCACGATTTCGTCTAAAATTCATTTTGTTTTTATTTTTAAGATTTAGAACGTAATACAACTTAAATAATTTTACAGAAAATCGAGACAAAGTGCTTTATGAAAGTATAAACTTATTCGAATTATTTAGTTTTGTGACTGCACAATTCTAGTTATTTACCCCGACTTAGTTCTTCATTAGTTGTTTTCAAAATAGCTGATTCGTACTGTGTCGCAATTGTAATATTAATACCAATTTGAAATGCAAATGTCAATATTTCAGAAGTTCAGAAATACTTAATAATTAGTGACGTTCACTAATATGTGACATTGTGTTCTATAACAATTTGAAATTTGATTTATGTTTATTTGATATATTTGATATAGCTTTTTAGTTTGTTCGCACTCGATCTACATATTTTGTTACGTCCAATTTCCATTATCATGTAGTTTATTTTATCCGTCTTTGTACAAGCGTGGCCAACGTTTTCGCGTCCAGAATTAGCCTCCATATTGGTTGGTGGTGTCTATTGGCAATCGATCGAGTGTTCAGCCAACCACCATGAATATGCACGAGAGAGTACTTCTAGAAAACGTTTCCAGAGTGAGCACTCCCATCGAATGTGCATCATCGGCTGTTTGATCATCGTGTTCCGCGACACAATGGAAATTTACTTCGTTGACTTCCAAATTGGAAATCATTGGAAAATATACGCGATTATAGTATTATATAATATATTATATACATGTATAACGTTTAGTAAAAGACATAATTAATAACACAGACTGTACTCTCGAAAGAATTTAGAACTTTTTCTAACAAATAACTTGTGAGATTTAAAATTCACTTACAGATATTATCGAATATTATTGGCAACAATTAAATAACTCATATTTTTTCCACAAATTATATTTTTAATCTTTTATTATAATTCCTATATAATGTTCTTTTACGATTTCCCAAACTGGCAACGCATTTAAAATAAACCGCTTTCGTTCTAGTTTTCTACAAAAAAATAATCCGCAAAATGAAAAATGGTTCTGCAATTTCGATATTCACCGTCGGAATGATATTTCAATATATGCCACACGATACTTCGTAATCGAAGGCTCTTTGTAGTTTTGCTGCTTCAAATTGCTAGCAATATTGCATACGTGTTATTTCCATGTTTTTTTTATTAAAAAATATAATGCGCATACACGCGTGCGGCGCAAAATAACAGTTGATTTATGCCTCCGTTCGTTAGTAGCGATGTCGCGGCAGCAATGCGGTGACGATTCATTCGGAGTTTAACGCACAAAAGCCTGGGTGTACCCATTAGCGAGATACTTCGGGATTCAGTTGAATGCGAAAGCCGCGTTTAATGGCGGGGAATGCGAAACTATCGATAAAGTTTCTCGTTTCCGACCACGACGGAGAGTCAAAGAGGTCGTCCGCGGCCTTGTAATTCGACTTTTGTGCTGCTGCAACAAGGGAAGTAAACGATATAATCGTATTATACTATATCATATTATATCAACATTTAGATAATTCTCAATGAATTCTAACATTACAAAATAATGATATTATAATTTCAGAGATAACCTGTCACTTTTTATTATATCCTAAAAATTTAAGAATAAAGAAGAAGAAAGAAACTACCTAATTATATACGCAACTCGACAAACTGTAGACATAATTATTTCAATAAGTTTACAAAACTTATTTTTAATTACAATTCTTTTACATAAAAATATTTTTATTCTAAAATTAATTTTTAATTAATTTTTCCTAAAACGCACCAAAATATATATTGATCTTTAAGTTTTTAAATATATTAATTTAATTTTTATTTTGTGAAAACATTTATTCCGTATTTACGTTAATTAATAAATAATTTGCACATCATATTGATTATGTGTTAAATTGTGTCATATTAATGCATACGTTTTATTTACGACAATTATTATGTGATATAATAAAGCTCTGAATGTCATTAAATCCGGAACCGCAATGTTCCAAAACGAGAAGTTAGATCATCCCGCAGTCGGCTAGCTACTTCACAATTATGATTTTAATTATGAACGGAAGTTACCGAGGGACTTACTGGAGCCGTTGTTATCCGAGCGTCGCACTCTTGATTTACAAAATTAAGTGAAAATATTTATGAGCAATTTACACGCGGCCGATATTACGCACTGCATGTTTCACGTGGTAACGCGCGCACGTCATCGTCTCACGCTACTTCGTCGACCACGGACTTTGTCGCAAATTAAATGCGGTTGCCGTCGGGCTTATCCTCGGCGGGAAATTTCCTCTGAATTATTGACGAACTGCCGCTTTTGACTCTTGATGAAAGGAACGTTAGCCCCTTTATTTCCCATATAACATAGAGTGTAATGAATCTCGCAATAACCAACTCACGTTCAACAAAAGAATCATTTCTTGTGGCAGTCAATCGGCCTCATTAATTTTCCATCATCCATTAGTACAAGAATAATTGAAAAAAACACCTATAAAAGTTTCAATTATATATATATATATATATATATAAAAGAGAAATAACATTTTTAATACTTTAATATACTGGCCTCTTACATATATTATCGAATAATTAAATGCCCAAATTTTCATAAGAAATAATTAAAAAATGATATCCAACGCAAATAAATGTGGAAATATTAATTTATTATAGTGTCACATATACGACAAATATAATTTATGTAAACGTTTTGATTTTTCTCAGTAAAAACAATAATAAACAATTAAAAAATGAAGAATTATAACCTAAAATTGTAAAAACTATTCTTATTCGCAAATACGTATAGTCGTTATATTTATGATTCTTTTAATGATATTAGTAACTTTGATGAATTATTAAAATCGATATGATTAACGAAAACTGTAGTTCCTGCTAACTTAACTTTATAGAACCGGATTAAAATTAAAAAATGTCTCTTTATTCAATAATCGACATAACACCAACAAATAAAAATTTAGATAAACTTATAGTTTGACATCCGTCGAGTAATATAATAACAATAAGTGAATTATAGTTATGTCCAATTTAAAACGTAAAAAAAAGGTGAAAGTCAATAAGTAATATCGATTATTGAGTTATTGTATTATATTTTTTTAAACTATTGTTTTTAAAGTATTATAAATTTATAGAGAGGTAGATAGATGATCATGAAATAAATAATAATAAAGAAATAAAAGAGACAGACCGGGATAGATTAAGCTATAACATGTTTTAAGTGAATGGTTTTCAGTGAAAACGACGGTTGTGGTCAGACATGGCTGACCTAACTTCGCTTCTACTACTAGTATATTGCGCTATAAAGGCGTACCGCACACTCGCATTAGAATAAACTATATCCATCTACGCTATGATGCACATCAAACGTGCAATAAATGTAGAACATGTGGTAGCACTGTGGCGCTATCATAACCTTTTAACCCTCGGGGACGAGTCGTGAGCACCACACGTGTGCTTCGACAGAAGAGAGGGTTTGTGCTGTTAAATACGCATTTTGAAAAGAGCGCATACAAATCTCAAATATTAAAAAAAAAGAAAGAAAAAATGTTTATACAATATAATATAATTCTTAATTTACTACATGTGTGTGTTAACGTTGTTATATTAATATATAATAGAACCTACTATATAGAAGTTATACTACTATATGTATAACTTCTACATAGTATAAGAATTATGAAATTTGTAATAACTGGCAGCAAAAAATAGTTTAATAGCAATTTTAATTAATGCTCGTATATACATATTTGCACTTTTTACATTTTCAGTTCATTTAACTTTTATTTCGCACTTCCATATGTAAAATTCACCTAAAACCGAAGCATAAAACGATAGATTGTAAAAAAGTTGCTTAATAAAAAATTCTTTTTTTTGTACTACCCATTTAGGAAATATAACTTTCGTGATAATATAGATAGGCAAAGAGTCGCCTGAGATTTTCAACGAGACTTGTTAAAATAAAAACTTGGAATAAACAAGAGAATTGAAAAAAGCAAGAGATAAAATTTCACGAAGCGTTGTAAACTACAAGACAATTGTAATAAATATCATGGACGTTTACGACTAATTCGTTGCTTTCGAGAAATTCCTTGGAGAAACTCTATTATCACTTGCGACGTTTTGTCGCTCCTCAAACATGTACCTATACCATAACTGCAGGTCAACGCGACCAACAAAATTGCAAATAGTTATTACGACTTGGATTCCACACACGCCGTATGCTTAGCATGTCGAAGCAAATAGCAACAGCCTGTACGAAATTCCAAATGTTTGGTGAACTGGCATTAGCGTTTCTCGGGATCCCGAGAAACCATGAGTACTTTCCGAGGATTTCAGATATTAATGCACTAGATATTCATAGAAGCTCTATCTTTATTCGGTCAAATCCAATATCTATAAACTGTATATTTAAAAGTTATATCGTCAGTTGAATTTCTATCTATTCTGCGTATATTAAATTATTTGACATAATTGCTCAAATGATATAATAAATTACAAATTGATATAATATAATTTCATGCTTTTAAAATCCAACAAAATTGTTAAAATTTGTTAAATATTATAGAGGCAAGTTAAAATAAAATTTGTAATATTACACAATAAAATATGACAATATTTAATCACGGAAAAGTTAGGAGCTTTGTTATTAATACTTGTTTCGAGTCGTCAAATTGAATGAGAGCGGATGTTTTACGTTTTTCTATGTCGATTTCAAAATTGAGTGATCAAAATTTAATCAACGCGAGAAGCGTGCCAAGAGGCATCCATATGTATCATCTGTCTTAAACTATTTTGCATACGCCTCGTCTACAAGAGAGAAAAGCTAGTAGAGGGAGAATTGGAATATCTTTCGTCCGTTCCGGAAGACGGAGGATATTCTAAAAGAGAAAATGAAAAGTGGCGGATGTAAGAATGTGTGCAGGGTTGAGGAAATAAAATGTGCCTTTGATGTCGTTCAGCTTGGTCGAACCTTTTTGCATTTCTTTGATATTTCGAAGTTCTAAAAGTTTTCGCGCAGCAGATAGAACAGACGAAGAAGGCAAACTTCGGTCTCATCATCTAAAAAGGCTCGTTATTAAAGAGAATGTATTAAAGAAAACATAATATTATTTAACTATATACGCTATATAGAAATATACATATACTTCTGTAATTTTTACATGTTTAAATAATACGTATATTAAAAGCTTAAAAACCGATGAATATTAATACAAATTCAAAAAATTTAAATTAATCTTTATAGATATTCATTTAATTCCCGATAATCAAAGAATAATTTATGAGAATAAAATTTATTGAAATTATATGTCAATTATTCATTATTAGTTTAAGTAGATTAATTATAAAAAGTAAAAATATAGATAACTGTTACTTAATATTTCCTATTGATCTTTGTTAATACATACTAAGTAATAATACAAAATATTCAACAATATATATTTTCAGAAATAGTCTAACTATCAGCGTTTCAAATGTAAAAATAATCATATTTTTATCTTCAAAATTCTTCAATTAAATTGAGGATTGAATTGGAAACACTATTAAGTCTCATTGAAAGTATTTCATTGTTGTCTAATGAACTAATTAAAAAGGAAATCGAGGGATTTTGTTCGTTTGGTGAGCCATTGCACGAACGCAAATAACGTTGAGCGTAATCTGTCTTCGTACGTGCCATTTGCCTTTGACGTTTACCACCGCGAAGGGCGCCGTGCTATTGATGATAGCGGCGGCGTTGTCAGGGTTGATAGCGGGGTTGATAACGCGCTACGCTCGTGGACACACAGTTTCGCGGGCGAGAAATAATGAAATTTGCCGTTGACGAGGCGAATAGTGATTAATGAGCCGCACACAGGTGCAAATGTCGTGTCGCTCGACTGAGGCTGCGCACATGTGTCCATGCACGCTGTGCTGGAAAAGTTCGACGACCGAATGACTAACAAGAACAGGGAGAAAAAGATTGATCGAAATACAATTGGGAGAAGATAAAAAACCCCACGTACAAACTTCGTTTGCCGTTTCTTTGACTGATTCGAAGTCGATTTTTCTTTAATAAAACATTGGAACTCATTCTGCGGTATTTTTTTTAATTTTCAACATTGATTATCTTAGGGATTAAGTATTACGTTAAAAGTCAAGTTATTTAAGTTTTAAGTAAAGTTGAAGAATGAATAGATAATCAGGATAAATGAATAAATTTAGGAAAGGTTAATTGTATAATATCAATCGCTCGTAATATAATGCACGAAGAAAAGATGTCTCACAATTATAAAGGCACTTTCAGCTTATTTTTTAATATTCACTATAATCTCCAAGTTTTAGAATGTAATTTTTCAGCGCCTTATGTATATTAATAGAATTTAGTAGTAAGAACACTTGGAATACAAACGGCTCCATTTCATGTTTCAGTTCATACATGAAGACAATGAAGTGGCTTTGGATAATTGTCTTAGTGGCTCTGGCGCTGCCAGCTGCTGTACCACGAAAAATCCACAGAAGTAAGCCTAGTAAGTAAACGTTGTTTTATAGTTTTATAGGAGTAGTTTTAAGCTGTAATAAAAATTATTCTGTATTTGTGTTAAAATTTGTTAAAATGTTTGTGTTGAACCTTTAACATACCAGAGTGCTGAAATGTAGATTTTAAAATAAAGATACAAAACAGACGTGTTAATTTAACTTAAGTATATCAATGTTAATATTACTAAAATATGTTTTCACAATTTGTTTCTAAACTTTATCAAAATATTAACTTTTTATATCATACACTATTAAATTTATAAAGTTATATATCGAGTATGAGCACACAGTGGCGACTTAAATTAGATTTTTGACACTATACTATATTTTACAGTGATATTTATATTAATGACTAACACTTTCATTTTATATTAAATTAATACAAAAATTTAGACTATTTAGAACATGTAAGATATATTATATTAAATTTAACACAAATTTTGTAATTGTGTGAGTATTATAACTGTAATAGTATAACTGAAGTATTGTAACTGTATTAGTTATTATGGTACAAGGAAAATATTATTCCTCAAACAAAAATCATTAAAAAAAATTTTTGTGAAGAGAATGGTTTATCTCTTTCAATAAATTAGTTACATTAATTACTTTCATTAGTTACAATTATCGCGATTTGTTAGTTATTTGTGCATTTTGTATTTCTTATCTGAGGAACGGAAGTTCGTAAGGTAAGCTTTCGTATATATCAAAGAACGTATCATGTAACTGACTGGAAAAATATTCGATCATAACGCTCCCGTTTTCACCGTTATCCTATCATGGACATTCCTATATGATAGTCTCTGAAAGGATCGGAGAGCTACTCGATATATCGCGAGTAGGCGGAAAGTCGATTTTGATCGGGACGAGGCTGTGGGGAATCACTTCATATTGTGATTGAAGAAAACCACTGTTGCTTGTTTTCACCGCGTAACGACGGTAAGCCGATCTCGAAAGATATCTGTGATTGCTCAAAAATATTGCTATCTGAACACACAATACTGCTATCTAAAATTGTTTTACGATAAATTTTCGATACTTCTACCTACAATAAAAAACGAAAAAAAATTCAATTTTTACCAAACGGCAATATATATTGTAGACACGGAAACAATAAGACACTTTGATATCATCAAAACAATTCGAAAAGATCGTATCACGTGTTGGCAAGAATAGCATCGAAATGTTTCCGTTTTTCAACTGGACATGCGAGTAATTTCTGAAATGATCAGAAAATCTTACGACATGTCGCGAACAAACGGGAAGTTGTAAAGCATTATGAAACAAACACGAACTTCCGCATCCAAGTTGCACGAAATCCTATTTTTTTTCTTTCTTATTCTTGCATTTCTTTATTGTCCTGATTGATATATTTTGCTGAAGAGCAAAATACGCTATTCTCTTCATTCCCGCGTCAAGACGTGATCAAGATTTTCTCCTTCTTGCTCTTCGCGAAGAGGAAATGAGTAGTATAGGAGCTGTATTGGTCGGACTTAGGCCTTCATCCGGTGGCAGATGTCGGTTATTGAAAGGAGATATTTTCTTTTTGTTTTCAGCGCCACGATTGTACGGCGACAGAGTTCCCATCAGTTTAATAAGGACTACTAGCAGCAAGGTACGGCAAAAGATCGTGGACACCCACAATTACTTTCGCACGCAGGTCAAGCCATCTGCCGCCAACATGCTCGTCATGGTAAGAATTCTATTCCTATATATTTCCGTCCAATAAGGAAGAACATTTTAAAGAAAAAATCGATTCCCGTTCGTCGAAGGCGCACCCCTTGTAGAAATTTAATACTATAGCCAATTTAATATTGAAAGACAGTAATTAATTACTTATTTTAAGTATTAAAAGCACCATCGTTCAGCGCTTTTAATACTTAAAATAAGTAAAATTAATTATGGTCTTTCAATAATAAAAGTTTTATTAGATTTATGTAAAAGGACATTAGAATTAGGCGTGCTGAAAATGGATTATTTTTCATATCACGTCTATAAGCTTTCAGAATATTTAATCATGCGATAATATAAATAATAACATGGTTATACTGTGCTTTTCTAATCATACGAATGTTTTTCGTGTTAAAATCTCGAGCGTATTATACATGTATAAATACATGAATAAATGTATGTAAAGCGGGAAAATTGTTTGTCAGAAATAGATCTACAACGATATCACTTGATAGTGAATCGCTGTAGGACAACGATAAACGGTTTAAAAGGAAACTTATACTGCAGCGTCTTCTGTAGCGTTAGAAGTACAAACGCAAGTATTTCAGCGAGACACGAAATCGATATATTCTATTTCCGTTGATCGACGCCTGTCCGCGTGACTCGAGCTTCAAAGTAAAATTGGTTTCGTCGGGCGGAAGTAGATGTTGCGCGCTTCATCGGAACGTTTACGAGAACTTTCGCCGATCGCGATAACCACCTTTCTGTAAATTTCATCGGCAGTTTATCACGATATTTCAGAAACGTTCGCTTTTTGTCTGTCATCGTTTTTGCGCTACAGCGCAGCGGTACAGTGCGATCAATAGTCAATATTGAGAACTTTGATACACTTGTCATTGTGTTTTATCTCGCAATGACATATACTCGTATATTTTTGTTATTTCGTGAATGATGATGAAACACAGGAATATGGAAATTTTATTAAGGTGTAATTTAAGGTGATTTCGCGATCTCTGTAGTGATAATTGTGTCAAATTTTTATACACACGAATTGGACAATTTTGCTGAAATATCTAAAAGTTTAACTACACACACATTTAAAAATAATTTTATTGGACCATCAAAATAATTACGTAGGATGTTCAAGCTGGTTGCAAAAATGTCAAAACTTTTAGCAGCATTGTATATCGTCATCAATGCTCGAGCGTTCTATATATATAATTATTTTGATGGTCCGACAAAATTGTTTTCAGATTTGTATTGACCCAAATTTTGAGATACTTTAGCAAAACTGTTTTTTCCATATACAGTTTACTATCGATCATTCGAAATGAATAAAAAAAAGATATATAATGCGAACACTATTTTTCACAGATATGTCTATTAAATTTACTTAAAAGGTTCGTTGTATCAAAAAAAGAGTTAAAAGTCGAAGCAAAATCGAAGCCAGGGACTTTAACATACTTTGTGTTTTATTTAAAAAGAAATATTTTACTTCTCTTTTCAAAGTAGTTCAGTTTTAACTTTGTTTAATACAGAGCTTGATAAAAAACAGCAAACCTTTTATATCAATTTAAATGTACTTTGAGTGATAAAGAGACAGAACTGTCTTTATCTCTTCTACATTTTGAATATAAAAGATAAATAATATTTAATACAGAATATTAAATATTGCTGATAATGTTAAATGTTGCTATGTATCCATTTCTTAATTAAAAGAATTCTGACGCAAATATCCGTATATTAAACATAATTTTATTACTATTATATTACTATTATATATACATATATGAAGTTTCAAAAATCTAAATTTTTTACATCCGCTTCACTTGAATCTAGGATTTCTACGCGCAGAATTCGTGAATAATGCGAGCGAGCGGTTTCGCAGCCAGTTCGAATAATAGTAGAGATGGATGCTCGCTTTGAAATTCTATCGATTTTCCTAGATTTTCATCTTTCGGTTCGTCTTCGACAATACATTGTAACTTTTCAAAATGGAATCTTTCCAAACTCTTCAGTACGCATATCTCTTTCCTTGTAGAAATAGAAATAACCCCTTTCGACTGCACTATAATCTTGATATTAATTCTATCGGATTATTTCGTTTGAGTTCGATTAAGTATAAAGATGTATCTTAATATGTACATATAATAAAAATTATATAATAAATAAATTTTATTGTTAAATATAAAATAATTCGGACTCTCTCTCTCTCTCTCTCTCTTTCTCTCTCTCTCTCTCTCTCTCTCTGTGTGTGTAGATATATATATATTATTAAATTTTATATTTAAATAGATAAAAATAACTATTAAATTATTATTGAAATTTAAATTAGAAATACATTGCTGTTTTATGTTATTATTATTACTGTATATCATATATTATTTTGAAGGAATTAGAAATTTATTTCGATTGGATCTAACTATTTTGACTATTGTATATGATAATCATTCAAAGATTTCAATTTGTATATTTAATAACATCGTATTATAAAATTAATTAGAAAATACAGATTTAGCTGGTTCATTCTTTGTAAAATTTGCATGGATAATATTCGGAGAGATAATTACCGGTCACGAATGAGAAGGCACTCTTCTGGAAACGCAACAAAAGCAACATAATAAATACAGCAGTAACGTAATTCAACTTTCTCGTGCACAATGCGCATTTAATTTGAGTTTTTGGCAACTTCGCAGATAACGCGCGCCGTTAATTGGACTGATTAAAATTAAGCGACGAAAGCGCTTGTTATCTGCTCGTTTCGCGATTTTCTGTATTTCTCTGGAAATTTATCAGAATGTAAATCCTATAGCAATTATTGTTTGCAACACGTGCCTTTCTTCTATTTGAATGCTAAAGCATGATAATAAGATGCACAATGTTACAGAAATAATAGATAATTAAACAACGGTAATAGATTGTATATAGTAAACAATTTCACAACTTTTTGAATAAAGCATAAAATTTATAATACCAATATTATTATGAAAAGACTAACAAAAATATAGTTGATTATGACGCGTTATTAATCATTTATCTTATATTTAATTATGTAATATATTGTAATTACAGTCAATCCTCCCATAACACGATACTTCGAGAATATAGTTTCGATATAACATCGCGTGTAAAAATTGCGACACGTCTCGTACAACACGATCCTCTGAGAACACGGTTTCTATATATAGCACGACTTAATAAACTTGGGAAACCTTCATATAACACGAATCTTGTATTTAACCCAGGAATCAAAATTGAATATTATTTCGATAATTTCGCAATTTAGGTAGCATGGAATATATTTCCTTGATCTATACATCACTTTTAAGTTTTCCTTAGTACGGTTTCGATGCGACACGTTTCGAATCAACCGTGCTATAAGAGGGTTGAATTGGTACTTTATATATACTGTCCAGGTAAAAATTAGGAGATACATTAAAAAAATTAATGTTTTTGAGATTATACTTACTCAAATATTTATAACAGTGTATTCTTTTAACAATAATATTTTAGAAGTTCAGATCCAACAGTTATTGGAGAAAAAAAGTATTATTGTAAAAAAAAACACATTGTTATATGAATATTTGAGTAAGCAATCATAAATGTCAATTTTTTAAATCTGTTCTCAAACTTTTGGTCAGAAGTATATGTGATATATATATAATTATGTTATTCAAACGTGACTCAATTCATATAATTCTATCACCCTCAATGAACTCTCGATATTAAGATGTTAAACGCACTGTGCATACAAAATAGCGGGTTTTATCAGAGATTTACCTTACGAAGCGGTTTACTTGATCAGAAAACTGAATTTTCGAGGTTCGCCGTCGAGTACGGTGCAAGATTTCAATTTCCGCCTGCATCGATGTTATTATCCGTTCTATATATGGTATAAACATGTATGTGTGCTATATATCACTCACTTCCCGTTGTTTCTCACGGCGATATAGGAGATATGTATTCCAGAAGGAAAGGCGATATCCACTGCGGTTGGGAGTTTAACCCAAACAAATCAAAATGTAGATTAACTCAATCGCTTTTCTTGTACAAAAAATAAATAAATAAAGTAGACATAAGATTAAAACCGTAAAGAATGTGCAAAAAGAAAGTCAGCATGATTGCTAACGCAATTTTCCGATTTTCTGCAACTTCTGTGCTACTAACGACGATATACGTATAATTATATTAAATCATAATTATATCTAATGTTAATAAATTAAATTATTTTGTGATTAATTTCTTCTTGTTATATACAATGTAGTTGCATAAATTTCCGAGTATTTGAAGTTAGCTTCCATATCTGGTAAAATATCTTTCCGGAAAATCCGGTATATTTGTGGACGCAGCCAGGTGTCTACGTGGTCAGACCATCTCTAAGTCTCCTTGTCGCGTTTACTCGTCGTTTCTTCGCGCCGCCAATCTCAAGCTTGGTTATAAGTTACACGACTTCCCACTTAAATTCTTTTCCCACGGAAACTACCAGGGACGTCACCGTAAAAGCTACTTTCGGCGGGAGTTACGCCGAAGATGCGACTGTTATCTGAGGTTTCTCGACAAAACTCCAGATGCGATGTAGTTTCTTGAGGAGAGAATGACTGGTATCGAGAATCCTTATATCGATTTGGTAGGGTCGAAGTTAGGCAATATCGCGTACACAGTTAACAAGAGACATTATGTTTTTTATTCAGCTAATTAATCATTACAAATTATCAATCATATTGCTATTATAATTATTGAAAAAAAAAATCACGATTGCTGGAGTTTTTGGACATTTGAGATTTTAATATTTTAATATAAATTCTCGTAATAGAGACTTATCAGAATTATCGTTTATAATTTTTCCATGTCTTCAATTGCATAATTTTTCTAAGTGTTTTTATTCATAATATCATTATGTTTTATTGTATATATATTTACAAAAAAAGAGCAGAAAGAAAGAGTCGATATAACTATACATAAATGTTGATCCATGAAATATAATGTTAATGTACCTAAATATATCTTGTACCAGACAAGAAATAATTAAAAACGTAATTTCAAAGCATATTGTGCGCTACAGGATACTACACCTGGTACTTAGAATTCAGAACTAACTTTATATAAGCAAGAAAGCAGTCGCCTCAAGATGCATAAATCAAGGAGCGCCTCTGATTAAGGAAACCTACTCAGGACTTAGGTTCTGACTTTCTGAAGCTTAATATGAGCACGTAGAATGCAATATCGGAGCATCATGGGTAACTTTTGACCGTTTTTTTACATTAAATTATGTAGTTGCAGTTATTGCGACTATAAATGCGATTCATTATGCAGAATTAAGGCGCGCTTATAATTTGGTATTGAGCACAGGAAATGTGGAGGAATAAACGGAAAAGTAAATATGAGAAATGGCAAAAAAGAAAGAAGCGTAACATCTTCTCTCGAGAAACTTCTGAGAACGAGAAATTTGCCTCTACGGGGTGAACATTATGGCTTTGAAAAGCACGATATTTGCATATAACGAGCAATTAAGGAGCCAAAGGAAAGTCAAGAAACTTTTGCCGCGAGTTTACGTATGCACGCCGACACGAGAAAACTTTTTGCATTCGTAAATGCAGTCGTATTATACGCATTGAATTAAACTTTAAGCTTTTTCTAAAATAAATATAATGTATAGAACTTTTCAATTATGAATCCCCTGATTAATTTGCAGTCTCCTTTCTTTTAATGAAATCTAAAAAAAAAAAAAATAGATTATGCCCATTTTCTACCACTTCGTTAATATTCAGTTTATTTATGCCTATTTATAAGTAAGTAACTACTACTTATATTAAGAAAATTATTTATTTTGTTATCTAGAATTGTGTTATTTATTTCTTTGAAGCTTAATTCATAAAAGAAACTATCGAAAGAAAATTTTCGATTTGATTAAAAAAAAATATTAACGTTAGAAATATTTTTTCATATTTATATATTTTTCTAAGTTTATAAATATTTTTTCCATTTCAATCTCTAATATTTGTAGTTTGCAATTTCCGAGACAATTTGTCTACAGTAAAGCGCCAGGTACGTCTGATAATTCTGGATGTCTTCCTTTGTTTTAGAAATGGCATTCGGGCTTAGCAAAGGCAGCACAGAGGTGGGCCGATCGTTGCCTCGGTTTGGTGCATGACAATGCGACCGGTCTGTATCTAGACGGCTTTGGACAGAGTGGACAAAACATATTCATCAGTACGGGTCGTACGCTCTGGTGAGATATTATTAAATCTTGTTTACTTCTAGTTAGTGAGTTCGCGTTGCAGTTGGTATATTTGTACGGATGTACTCCGTGCACGCGCGTTAGACTTCCGTGAAAATGCAGTGGTCCATCTGTCATGGATGCACCGTTAATTACCTTGCCACTTCATTATTTACATATCAAAAGATAATTTATTTTCTTGAAAAGAATATTATCCGGAATGATTAATCTTGCCGTTGAATACATACGACGAGATATTTCAAATTTTTCGATTTTATTGCGAAATATGTAATCGAGATAATTTCAAAAGAGCTGATCGCGTTCCGAGTCATTGAAAAATTTAACTTTGCGCTGTGAATTGAAAGAGCATATTGCTATAATCGTAATTAATTCTTCGGTCAACAAAGTTAGAATTAGATTACGCAAGCCAAACAATCCACGATGGGCTACAGCGTAGTTTTCGGTATATGCAGACTAGGGGCTTCACAAACATCACCGGACGCGGATGATTTACGTTACACGCGGACAAATCGCCATTGCCACAAATCGAGATCTCTCCCTCTGAATCATTTGTCGGAATGTTGTAGGAACTTCCCCATCAGAATGTGGTACATGGAGTACAAGGACTTCAAGTACGGACCCAATACGACGAATGAGATCCTCGAGATCGGCCATTACACGCAGGTGGTGTGGGCGACGACACATCTGGTCGGATGCGGGGTGAGCCATTGCACCGGCGGCAAAGGTCCGCTCGGCAAGGATTTCTATATGTATGTTTGCAACTATGCTCCGAGGTACGTATAATGTTGAACAATCGAAGAACCATCTGAATAGCGAGTTCAGTTAAGCGGATTGAGTTTCATCTTGCATTACACATAACATAACTTTCAGCTACTTTGCATCGAACGTGTTCTTCAATTGAAAAAAGAAACACATTTCCGGATATATTTTTTTTCCCTTCATCTTGACAGAGATCTTATAATTCATTTTTCATATGAGTTATATTATTTCTCATCAATCGCTCGTATCTAAATTTTAGAAAAATATTTGCTGGATGACTCTCGCACGTTATTTTGTTTACCCGTCGAAACGCGAGTTTTTATTTTTTTTCGGATTATGTAGTACAACAAAATACACGTGTAACACAAAGTTGTACACAAATACAGATTACATTGATGCGGTAGTAACGCGGTGTAATTATTTTCACCAGGGTTGCACGCCGTTTGCCATGACTGTTATGATACACGGTTGTTTCTGCAACAGCAATTGCAATTGGGCCATGGCTAGAACTTAGTTCATTAGCATGGAATTGACGCAATAATTTGCTGGAGGGAAATGCGGATTGAAACGGTTAACCGTAAACTTGGCGAAAGTAGCGTCGTGCGCGGCATCGTCAAAGCGGATCTTAGTTAAATCGACATTTACTGAATAGGAGAAGGTCAAAGCAGATTGTTAAATCATTAACATAAGAAAATAGAGACATGTAACGAGAAAGAGAGTAGGAATAACGAAAAGAGAAAAGAGCCTTATTCAATTTTGCGAACAGTTCGCTCTTTACATAACCGTTACACTTAAAAAAAAAAATTTTAATCTTGTATCATAAATAAATCTATTAGAAATTTTTCTCTAAAGAAATTAACTTTTGTATCAGTAAAAATTTGCAGACTAATAAAATAGAGGGGACAAAAACATAAATAAATATTATTAAGAAAAATATATTAGGCATCAATACGTAATAATAGAACTTGTAAAGTATATTTATGGAACAGAAGACATTTGTTATTTCACAATATTGGACAATTTTTTCCTTTAGTTTTTTCTGGAGTCTCATACACATATACATACACACACACAAGTATAGAATGCATAAGCAATTAAGGAGAATGTTGTTTGAGAAAACGCGCTGTCAGTGCTTCTTGAATGAATAACGATATTATAGTGTGCAGTGACCTTAGAATGCCTTGAGAATTGTAACTTTACATGGTGCGATGACTTAGGGAATTCGATACCTCGAAACTATAGGTGCGTTCCGTTTCGCGGCTATGTGAAGTTGGCCCCCCCACTATTGCAAATCTAAAAATGACCATTACCATTCGTTTGGTGGTCGTTTGGTGGTGTTTGATAGTCCATTCCGGACGTTTGGTAGTCAAAGATATAATGAGAAATGTCAAAAAAAAAGAACGCGCGTGAAGTTAGCCCCCCCATTTTTAAAACTCGGCTTTGCAAACTGCAAATACAATAATGTCTGTAAGCATTCGTTTGGTGGTCGCTTACTGACGTTTGGTAATCCATTCCCGATAATTGGTAGTCGAAAAATTATAGCAGGAAATATCAAAAAAAGGATATATGCGTGTGAAGTTAGCCCCCCCCATTTCTAAAACTCGGCTTTGCAGAATGCAAATGCAATAATGGCTGTAAGCATTCGTTTGGTGGTCGCTTACTGATGTTTGGTAGTCCATTCTCGAGTATTGGTAGTCAGAACTATAACTAAATCTTGTACAATCTAAGTACTTCTACATTGCACTATCTCTCCCTACTTCTAATATACACACGCACGCGCGCGTGTGTGTGTGTGTATGGGTGTGTAATATTTATCATGACGAACTTATTATATATATTGCTACATGTGGTTCTATCTTTTGTGGTTCGCGTTTTTCCTTTTTTTGACATTTCTCATTATATCTTTGACTACCAAACGACCGGAATGGACTACCAAACGTTAGTAAGCGACCACCAAACGAATGCTTACAGCCATTATTGCATTTGCATTCTGCAAAGCCGAGTTTTAGAAATGGGGGGGCTAACTTCACACGCATATATCATTTTTTTTATATTTCCGGTTATAATTTCAACTACCAAACGTCGGGAATGGACTACCAAACGTCAGTAAGCGACCACCAAACGAATGCTTACGGTCATTATTGCATTTGCAGTCTGCAAAGCCGAGTTTAAGAAATGGGGGGGCTAACTTCACGCGCGTTCTTCTTTTTTTGACATTTCTCATTATATCTTTGACTACCAAACGTCCGGAATGGACTACCAAACACCACCAAACGACCACCAAACGAATGGTCATGGTCATTTTTAGATTTGCAATAGTGCGGGGGCCAACTTCACATAGCCCCGTTTCGCGCATGATGCGCATAATGCATCAATTGTTTAACATTTGGTGGGCAACAAAAATAAAAGATGCATTATGCGCATCATGCGTGAAACGGAACGCACCCTATATCTCTTTCAAACGATTGCCAAAAATACGGTTTTCAGCCACTCCATATATGGAGTTACTTAATTATACATACTTCTTAGTTCTTATAAAAAATAACCGATGTTGTGTTCAAGCCCGTGTCACGTAAGCTTTCCCTAGACATGCTGAAATATGTAAATCCTATATTTATACACAGTATGTAAGTGACATAACCCGCTCGGAGGAGAACAGGAGGAACAAGGTAAGCAAGGAAAACAAGGAAAACGGTGACACTGGTGCGGAATACATGCAACGTCAGCGCGAGTTATAACTCGTTCGTCTTTGTCATACCCATTGTGGCACTTAGACGGCTCTCTTTGTCACCAGTATAGCACACTTTCTCGGTATACTTATGGTTTTCGCTGTCGTTACTACTGGATGAAATATATATATAATATATATACATATGCATATACATATATATGTATGTATATATATAAATATATATTATACATGTATGCAGGATGCTCAATGCAAAACATACGACGTACGATGTATGAATAAAATTTTCTTGAAACTTCGAGTGAGAGAGATGCGAGTTAGTTGAAAAGAAAAGTACTAATGCATATTTTGATATATTTGTTTAAAACATCGAATAACATTAAATTAAAAAGTATTAGTAAATTTGTAAAACTATATCTTTAAATGTAAAATTAATTTAAGAATACAAAAATGATTATACAATATTAGAATAAAGTTAAAAATATTGCGCTTTTTTTTATTTTTCTTATTAATAGAAACTCAAATTTATGTATTTTTTTTTATTATATATTTTTACTCTGTAAATAATACTATTTAGAAAAAATATAGAGAAAATAACTTAGCTTAATTTAATAATATGTACATTCTTGTATAATGTTCTAAAGATTATAAATTTAATAGTAATTTTTATCAAACATTTTGTATACAGCAATAATTCACTGGAATAGAGAATTGATTATATGTATATCACTCAGAGAGAAAGAGAGAGAAAGAGAGAGGAGGGGGGGAGGGAATCACGCTGCTACCTTTGCATTCCCGAGTAAGCTGTCCAAGTGAGTGACAATAAATAAATGATTTTCTCAACGACATTTCACGCGCGAGCGACTCACGCAATTAGAATTCGCTCCGGTCTTCGGTCTTGCAATTTATCGCTCCTGCAAACCGTACAAAAATGCCGGCGACCCAATTCTGAACTAAGGATTCCTACAAATCGTGGCACTATATATATTCCTCATATCGATCTCTCGCAATACGCAGACCCGATAAATTTTCCGCGAGATCCGTTCTAATATGATCGGCGACGAGCTCTCTCTCTTTCTCTTTCTCTCTCTCTCTCTCTCTTTTTTTCTCTCTCACCGCAGCTTCATATATTCATGTTACAAGACGAGATACTAACAGGCAAATGCGTATACGGTCGTCATATTAGCTTTTCTACCACAGAGAAACTCGGCGAGTTAAACTGAACCCAAACGTATTTTCGAAACAAATATAAAATTCATCAGAAGAATTCATTATAATCGATGTATAAAATATATTCTACGCATATAATTTTAAAATCTCGTGATTTTCACTATAGAATATATTTCATACACATCGACCATATATTCTATGAAGCAGCTTTTAAGATCATTTCATATGCCAATTTATATGTCAATCTGTACTTCTTGTTAAGCAACACACATTCCCCCAGTAGTGTATTTGACGCCTGACCTATTTTACGCGAAAAGCGAAGCCGGTGCAGCTGCATGGCCGCCATCAGTGGCCCGAGTTCTGAATAAATAAACCGTGTCACGTGGTGGTGGGCCACCTTATCCTTCCTTTTATCTCGCCGTTCTTCCACACCGGCTCTATCTCGTAATTAATTTCGTGGATATACAGCAGCCCCGAGCTGGCCGGCCTTTAGAGACGGAAATTCTCGGGATCGTTTAAGACGCGCGATTCGTACCGAAAAATACTTTGAATGTAAATTCGGTGGCCCATTTGCAAATTGCTCGACGATCCTTCCACGGCTTTTCGTTAATGCACATGGCTAATGGATTTGGATTAGGATATACTGTCTAAAGTATTTACACTATTATGCAGAGTATCTCAGAAATCAGGTATTTATTTTAAGCTATAAATGCTGGAGGTTATTTTAAAAAGAACGGGAATATAAAGGTATCCATAAATGAAATTTAACAAAGGTATTATTTAGAGTAAATAAAATCTCCTTACAGTGATTGGTTAATTACGTATTTTTTAGTTAATTTGGAATAAATTATAAATTAAGCAATTGCATCGATATAGAATTTTTTCTGTAAAAATATATAAAACTCTTATCTTAAAACATATATAATTATCAAGAGGATACTTGTTGCTGTTATATACAAAGAAATTTAATTCGAGAAATTTAACGTTAAAACACTTGATTCTAATTCTCGTATAATTACTGTTTTAATTTTTACAAGACAAACACGCGCATTAAACTTTTCTCACCCTTATCTGAGAAACATACAATTCACTCTTTTCCAACTTGCTGAATTATTTTTAATAGATAGGTACTTGAATGACATATCTTTTGATGTTATTTTTTACTTTCCTTCCTTCGTGCTCAAACAACATATATTTATAATAATAATATATACTCTGTATTCGAGCGATATAACGTATTTATACATATATTAAATAAATTATTATGACGTGAATGAGAATAAGTTAGAAGCTGAGAACAATAAGAACATTTTGCAAAGATCCAATGCAGCACGGACTAGTTTGATGCAAAAAAGAAAAATAAAATTTTCTCGCGTTACAAGTATATGAATGCTAAATTAGTGTCGTCGATTTTAAATTTATATTCTTGTCGCGCTGAAAATCCAAATTTTTCTTTCTTTTGTAGTGGGCCAAAGCAGCTGAAATGCGAAACGTGCTTCGATCTAACGATATTTAAATTGCGATGAAATATTTAAATTTATTTTTCACATTTTCATGTCGCTTCGAGCTCTTACGATCGATCCTGAGATCGATATTACTGGAGATCTAATAGCCGGTATGTTTTTGCCTCGCAGCGGGAATTACAAGGGCCGTCTGGGCTTGCCGTACGTGGCTGGGAAGCCGTGCAGCCTGTGCAAGGACCATTGCACGCAGGACGCGCTTTGCACGAACGCCTGCTATCATACCGATCTGTGGTCCAACTGCGCCGAACTGGTCAGGACGTTTGGTTCGTGGGTCTGCGAGACGGACACCAAGGAGGGTCATGAACGCCGAAAGTTCTGCGGCGCTACGTGCAATTGCAAGGACAAGATCTACTACCATCACGAAGGGTAGGAGGGCTCCTTGACTTTGGGTCCACCGTGTTGCATGAATAATTTAATCGCTCTGCAAAACTAAACTCAGACCTAGTGGGTGTTACGACGGCTAAACGGCAGTAGATCGTTTAATGGAGGGTCGTGTTGTTTTATTGATGAGCTCGTTTGTTTAGTGATGAGAGTTGGAGGAATGCTCGCGATGTTATGAGCGAAGGCATCGAGAAAGAGGGGGCGGGGGAGATAGAAAGAGAAAGAGACACACACAATACATATATACACATAGAGAACGGATAAACGGGATAATATGAAGGTAGATGAAGTGATTATGGAATTTGTATGCTATCTGAATCTCTGGGGCCTAAATTTTGCGGATTCTAAGGATTGTCCAAAATTTAATAGATCGATAGATTCTGTGCGGCGATTTAACAATTACTGCACATAATTTCGATTCCAGAGATTGCAAAATATTCTTGTTGTAATATAATCCTTGAATTCTATAGGATTCTGAATTTTACAATTCTCGAATGTTCAGGATCTTTTGAAATTTCACGAATTGCTGATGTAAAATTCGTATCTATCTTTTATGGTTTGCACAAAATCGCATTTTTCACGAAGTTTTATTTTTCCGCGAAGTAATCAATACAGTTGCAAACGATATCACAACCGTAAAAAATTTTGAATGCGCTTCAACAATACGTAATTTGATATTTAACTTCTTTGTGTTCGTTTCTTTCAATAATATAAAAATTGTTTTCAGAGAATGTGTTAAATAGAAATGGATTAATTTTTCAGACGAATATGTCTCGACATCGAGATTAAAACATATTACGTTTAACGTTTATATTTTACGCGTTAGAGATTGATATAATTTTGTAATTAATATTCATGCACACGTACATTTCGCGGGAAAACAAAGTTCCAGGACTGGGTTTGAAAAGTTTTTGGCGTACACTTTTAACTTTTAATCGGCGACTCTTTAATCTGCTTGCTCTTTTTATAAAAATAGAATATTTATGTTACATACATAGTCAAGTTATGTATAAGATTTTGAGCTGCCGACTTTTTACATCTTTTGAATACCTACAGGTAAATAATTTCTGAAAACCATCACAGCTCTTGTGTTTTATACATGATTCAGAGTGCGATTCAATCTGTACGTATTCAAAAGAAGAATAAAAAGACTAACTGTACATCTTATATTCTCGTTCATAATTATTTTCACATTGTGTTCTTATAAATTTGTATAAAGTAAAGTTTAAAACATAACAAATTTTATCAGTTTAATGTGGTTGCCTGCGAGAATTATATTTTTGGCTTTAAATATCTGTCATATTATAAAATATTCTACATCAAGTTAATTAAATGGGTAATCGAGAAACTCATTTAAACAGAAAACATAATAAGCTCATTCGAACTTATTACATTTTGTAAATTTAATCGTGAATGTTTGTTATTTCTTCTATTTTTATCTGAAAAATAAATAAAAAAAAAACTGTAAATAAATCCAGTGGGTAACATATCGAAACTGACAATTATTAAACGATAGACGTACTTCTCTCTAATTTTAGCTAACTTGTTAAGGGAAACAATGTAAAAATTAAACTAAGCATTGAGGAGACGGTGTATCGATGTTTCTTGTCGTGATGTAACGATGGAACTTCCCTTTGTTAGCAATTAATGATAATGATAACAGTTATTTTTATCTTAGATTTAACAACAGCATGTTTACGTGCAACGCGATATCGGATGAAAACAAGTTGGAATTGCAAAGTTAACTCTTTACCGCATAATTTCTCTTACAATTAAGAATATATTTCGGATGAGCAACGTGGTGCGTTTAATCTAAAGATATAATACTCTCTTCTCGCGAAACGATTTACAAAGACACATATCGCGCGACAAAAGCGCATTATTATTATCTTCGTAATGATGCGTTTATCATGTAAAACGAGAATTATCGGCCAAATCATGAATGAAGATTTATAATAACAAAAATGCGAAAAGTTCTTCTATCGAGTAAAAGACACATTTTTCTAAAAATAAAATATTACAAATATTTTATATAAATGACATCTATTCGATTATTGTAAAAAGTGAGGTGTAATATAGTGCATGCATCGCACGGTTTGTGACCGGTTATAACGGTTAATGAAAAATCATTGTTGTTATTTTTATAGGAACTGAAAAATCGATATTGTGGAATACATGCCATATAATAATGCGGTAAAGAGTTAAGATAAATCGTAAATCATAAGACACATAATCAATACTATATGCGTTGGGAAACAATACATGTGACGAATGGCGAGCGTGATTGATGATAATGTTAGGTATTTGATTGTCGATAATTAAGTGATTCGTTAAAGAGATATAACAGTGAATGTAACGGTACAGCTCCAAATAAAATGTTTAAACTGTAATACTTTTTGTCCACTTACAAAATAAATATCCTGTAAATATTACATTTTCCTGCATTTCATCATTTACTTAACCATATTCGAGTAGCCATAATCCTTCAATAATTGTTTGAATAATTTACAATTGGAATATTGAAATAATAAAATTTATCAATATGCATAAGTATCCCTGGCAACGTATAATAACAACAGAGTTGCGTACCTCTTTGGTGCCTATAATAAATTAATGTATATATTGTTAAATGTGGACAAAGTGTAGCCACAAATAGTCTCGATTGGGAAAATGAACGCGTGTTGGTCGATTATAGTGCGTTTAATCGATCCGTAATATTTATTTGTTGCTAGGGAATCGAAGGATTAAACGGAATTATATGGCGAATAAATCGATGAGAGCTTTAAGGGAGGATAGAAAGAGAAGGAAATTATCCCCTAGGTCAAGAGAAATGTGCAGTCGGTGAATTCGAGTTAGCGGTGAACCGAATGCATACTCTCTTTTTGCTTCAAAGGGCTTAGGAATGCTTTTCAAACTGTGTCCGGGAACCGACAATAATGGCTCCAAACTTCGCTAGACTTTTAAATGAAGAGCACTGCATTGAGATTTTCTTACGTCAATCGGTGTAACTATTGATTTTAGCGTTAATCCTTTCGCTAAGCGTAAATATAATGGTAAGTAATTTTATGCATTTCTTATTATTGTTTAGCATTTTTTCTCCTCGCATTTTTAATTCCAAAATTTTAATTCTATATGCAAATTTAATAAAGAAAAATCCTAAGTACCATTATATTATTATGTTTGTATAAATATTTATTATATATTTATAAAAATAAAATTATTTTTGGTTAATTAACCGAACACTCAATTAAAATGATTTTATTCAACATTTAATAGTTATTATCAGACAAACTCTTTTAATGTGTTGAATTCTAATTTAGATAATCTATCAGAAGAATTAAATTAAATTAATCAAAATAAATAGGCCTTTTAACGAGAGAGGAGATACATATAGCAGAGGGGGTATCAAATAATGTATTATTTTATAAATCCTTTTGTCAGTTGAGCCGGAATCGGTCGCTCAGAGCGATACAGCCATCAATTTCTGTAATATCAAAGGACGCGAACGAAAATCGATTTTATCGTAACGGGCCCCACCAAGTGGAATAATACTCGTTCGTTGCGGAATTGGGCCGATTTGTCCGTGAGCTGACGACTTGGGCAAAGCCGAAAGGCCCGTCGACACAGATTCCTTTGAACATACCCATCGGAAAGCCGGCAGAACCGAATGGCAACGCCATTCCGTTGCCGATAATGCCGCCACGCGTTTTCGTCAAAGATCGGCGATCGCATTGTCGTGAACGAGCAATTTCCTACCGTGCGTCTTTCGAAGATTTCTACAAGACGATTGAAATCAACTAGTCGGAGCGGAAGGTTCGTTCGCTGAATTTAATCCTTTTTGTAGTTCCTTGAATTTTAGGGTGTAAGGTTTAGGAGTGCCCGAGGAGATTAAAAGTATCGCGAATATAACGTAGGAAAATCTAAAAGAGCACGAGAGAGACTAGCGAGTTTTATTTTACAAATTGCTTCAAGTTCGTTGAATAATTTATTCGCCCAGTATCTTGCGTGCATAATTATTGTTTCGTTACATATGTATCTATTTATAACAACATCAAGTATCAAATGTTTTCTTAATAAACATATATTTTACTATACAAAGGAAACAATATAAGACAAAAGGAAGTTATTCTGATATTAAAGTATTATATAAAATTATATAAGATAAAAAACCATATTATATAGCAGAACTTAAACGTTTCATAACGTAAATGGATTTTTGTTTTTTGATTAATTTTAAACAGATTTTGCTTTAACAAGTTTTATTTCAGGTTTCATTATCGAGATATTTTAAAAGCATTTAAAGATCCGTTGTGTAAAAATTAAAATTATTTTCCGAAACACAATGGATGGCGAATAAAAAAAAAGTTTTCTATGTACGTAAATATTGTCACACTTATTATACAAGAATGTTGCAATTATCCGGAATCCTGGCAATGCAATAGGCTTGTGACATACATGATTCAGTATATGTAATTTACAATGGCTTTGCTAAAGCAGGTGTGGGTTGATTTATGAACGCATTACTATACCCAGGGCGCTATCATTAGTTGATTGATAGTCAGCAATTAAACTATAAAGTAGCTATGAGTTCAGTTCTAATTACTTAGAAATCTAACGGAATTCCTACGCTAATAGTGGTACGTAAAATATTTTTAAGTTTCATATCGAAAAATTGATCTGTGAGTAAAATTAAATTATAATCTTGGTACTCTTATGGAGATTATTAAAAAATTTTCGATAATTTATTACTGATAGAAGATATATTTTAGTATGGCATAATATAGCCGTAATGTATCAATAATTACTCTGATATTATATAACATTTCGTCATAAAACAAATCAAATCTTGGCTATAAGCTATAAAATATATTTGATTTCTATTTATTACAACAAGAGTAATAACAAATTGCACTTTGTTGAATTTTAATAGAAAAAGAATATATATTCGATGCTTCATTAACAAATGAAGTTAATATAATACTTTTCATGAAATAATGTTTCCGGTTTCATATTGCATAACATCATTGAATTACTCAGTGTCCAAATATTATACAAACCATGTTTTCTTTATAATACGCGTTCTCGATGTTTACAAATGCAAATGTTTATACTGTTGTAAATAATTGATTGGAGTGGAGAACACGTAATTATTTGAAATTTCACGTAATTGCGCTTGGCGTGCCTCGATTTGTTATGTTAATTGAATTCCTTGAGAGAAACTAGGACATTAAATTTTATCGAATACCGGGGTATCTCGAACATTAGATCGATAGCCCACACAAGGAATTTTGTTTTTATTCCTGACTGCTGTAGAAGTGTATTTATCAGAAGCCTGTTTATATCGAAAGAATGAAGTGAAATTTTGAAAAAGAGCTCTTCAGTTTGGAACATTTATGACGCAGATTGTGAGATTCATTTATGTTATTAAGCTGTAAGTTTCTAATTCTCTTATACACAGAAAAGTATTTGCACACATCTCATTTCGTTTGAAATGATTTTATATGCTAAAGGAAAACATTATTGTAAATATTGTGTTTTGAAATACATCGTTTTCATTTGTATTACACAATAGACATAAAATAAACACGCGTGTCAATATATTTCCCTTTTATACAAAATTATCTCGAAGTAAATGGAGAGCCAAACATTCTTTTTATCTATTGTACGATTTCGTTCTCGTTTTCATATATTACTCGGGTGCAGCTCTACAGATCTTTCGATTCACATCGTTCTAAATGTTATCCATCACTAACAAAGACTTGCTACAAAGAGTTCTATTTTTATACATTAACAGTGAATGTACCTTCGTGAAAAATCCAATTTTTTTTTTTAATAAAAAATACAAACAGTTTTACATAATTTATTGAATGCTACGCTATATGATTATACACTTTTGAAAAATAACAATATCCAGAAAAAATAATCAAATTAGTATAACTGTAGCAGCAGCATAAAGTAAGAATTACAATTGCCTGCAGTATCCACGATCGAGCAGGGACAAGAATTTTTCGTCGTGAGGCAGTAACGGAGGACATTCAATATTTTCGCCATTTCGTCGACGTAATATCTCGCGCACCGGTAAGCGGAACCGGAAACTAACCGGTAGGACGAAGCTGACGTAAGCTTCCGAGTCAGTGTGCTTAGACCATACCGAGTTCGCTTTATACTCGTCGTAGATGCGCGGTACAAGGTAAGTTTCTCACAGCAGCGACGGAAACGCGCAGTCAGCGTAAATCTGTCCGGAGTAAATCAGCGTTTCATCGACGAGTTTGAAAGCGAAAGCCGCATATCGACATCCGCGTGTAAATTATCCGAGCCATTTCGCTCGATCGAGCGGAAAGTAACTTTCCGTGAGCCACGAATGGGATCGTGTACATCGCACGAGGAAAAAGAGCTTCCTTGTGCTCGTAACTTCGCGATTAGGTATTTCAAACAGGAAAAGGAAAACGTATGTCAAAAACTCGATTTTTCAATAAGAGCTATAAAAATTCTGAATTATGGACGCGCGTTTGGAAACAAACCCAATAAGTAAAGAAAAATAAAGAAAAATTCAGTTATTTGTTACACGAAGTTTCTGTGTGAAATAACAGAAATCTTCGCTGTTTGTATTCTCAACGAGTTTTTATACATTAAAAGACTAATAAGATAATATTATTTTTTGTATCATTGAGAGTCATGGAATCTTTTCATTTTGACGTGCACTGCATTATTAAATTTTCAGATTCTAGGATGCGGCAACTCTCGCGATTTACATTTTGCAGTCTCAAACGCTACACGAAAAATTGTTTATGAAGTGCAAAGGCTACGGTGGAGCTGAACATGAATTCTCACGAACATATTGATGTCCAGGGAATGAAGAGAATCTGAATCTTTTGAATATAGCAGAAGGAGAGTGGGTTGTTGCGCGATAGCCAACTTGGGAGCGGCGAACTCGTTTCCGGTTATAGCAAATTCTTCCACGGCGAAAAGGTGCGATAAAAATGCTAAGCGCAGCGAAAAGATGAGATGTAGCCTTCCTCTTTTTTTCGACGAACCGTTGCGTTATATGAGGTGTGCGGTAAAGGAGTGTTATAAATTTGAAGATGCAGATAGCCTGTGGGTCTGCAGAACGTGGAAAAGTTTCTTTTGATCCTGCGGACCAAAAAATCGAGATCCACAGACTGTCGGAGTAGCTAGATTTTTAACTTTAAATCCTTGCGTGTTAGATCTTTGAAACTTGCAGCTACTCAGATTCTAGGATGCTTAGCACTTAGCTCTTTCATCATATTCTTTCTTGAATGTCTTCAGATTTACGTTTTCTATGAATCTTAAGAGTATTTTCTATAGATCCAAAGAGAATTCTTTATATACGGTTCTAATAATTCAATCTCTTCGTTTTATAATTCCTCGTATAGTTTCCATCTTTTAAATTTCAACTTTCTACAACTCTTGCATTTATGAATAGTGCCTGTCACGGCGAGTTAAGGATGCACATGACCGCCAATATGTCTGCGCATCGTGGCAATATTTCATGACGATGAAAACTGCCATACAACGACAGTGACGAGCGGCATTGACTGATGTTGCTGGAAAGTCGACACGACGTCTTTGAGTAAAAAGCTCGGCGCGCTGCTTCGTTTACGGAAACGCGAGGTCGACTTCGTGCAAAAGTTCTTCGAGACTCGCGTGACGCGGCAAATTGCAAATTGTCGGAATTCGGCAAAATTGGGTTAGTACCGGCGTTAAGTTGTGAGAAATTTTCTTGACACCTACTTTTTGAACTAGTGTATTTAGAAAAGCGGGCAATGTGGAGAATATTTAAATACTTAATATTTCTTTAGCGAAACATCATTTAGAAAAACTGACAGAGCAACAAATAAAAAAATGTTAAAATTAATTCTGCTTATACTTTGTCCCGCTAATTTACAAGATGTGCGATATGTCTGACTGGAGAAATTACATAAGGTCGGGTTAAATTAAGATTAAATCGGGGAGGGGGTGCAGGGTTGGGAGCAGCGGAGCCTGTTGTATACATGTACATAATATATACATATAATATAGTAATATAAAATACACTTCTAATTCTTGAGACAATTATAAAATTTTCATATCGTGGCGGAGAAATTACACATTTTCAGCCATTGCTACAATACAAAAACTTTATAATTATCTATAATTATCTTCTTTTTATGTTAATTTATTCGCATGTCATTCGTCATTATGAAGCTTTCAGATATTTCCTCGAGCTAAGTAAAAGGGCAGTCCCACTTGTTTTTCTCGTTTCTTTCTTTTATTCATTAAGTGCCGCTTCGCGTAAATTATCAGAGCTTTTGTGGAGCTTTAACGCTTCCGCTCGATTTACTCGTTCACGGCACTTCTTCGAGAAGGCAAATCAGATCGTGTTCAGCAATGGCCATTCTACAATCTGTATCGTGCAAAAACATAGTTCAATTAAAGAAAACGCAGTACATTTTTCGATAAAAGAATTGCATTCGTAAAATGTTACTGTTATGTTAAAACCACGTTCTAAAAAATCAATTGCAGTTCTTTCTACTATTAAATAAATTTATTGTTATACTCTAACATATAAAAGAAAGATCAAAATAACTTAGATATATTCAGAAAAAAAATTTTTTTTAAATTTCTTTTATGTCTTTCTTTAACAAGCCTTTATTTCAAAAATATTTTGTATTTATTTTTAATAAGATATATTATGTACGTTAGAGTAATGACAAATTAATTTGTCATTTTTCTATTTCCTTTGCGTTTATTTTTAATTAACAGTCAATGATATAAAATATGCAAAAATGTATTTTATAATATTAAACAAAGCTACATTGCAATTACTACAGGTAATATTAAATTCTAGATACCAAATACCAGGTATTCAAAATCATGATTTTATAACAGAGAAATATGATAATCAGATGATGGGACATTAATAAATTACAATAGCACAAAATTTCATTTAATATTATCCTCTGTAATGAGTTTCATGTAAATCTTAATTATTTATATTATTAATTTAATTTCACTATTAATTAATTTCACATAATCCAAGTGCACCGTTAAAATGCTATTAATTATTGAAAATAATGCTGGCTATATTCTTCAAAATATTTTTGACAATTCGACACAACAAAATTTATTACAAAATTTCAGTTTTTAAATAACAAGTTGATGAGCATTTTTTATTACACTTTTTATATATTTATTGTAAAAATACAAGATTTTATATAAAAATTATATATACTTACAACAATATTGTTACCTTACTTGTAATCTTTAGGAAGCAATCATTTAATAATAATGTTAATAGGTAATTAATTTGTTCCCCGCAGTTTTTGTTAGATTCACATTCATGAAATCTAAAAATGTGAAATTATGAGATTTTATATGAAACATATTTTTTAAACATCAGTCTTTTATTAATTTAATGATATTTAACGGACAGCTTGAAATGTTATTAAGGATTTTTTGGTCACTTGGTTACAAAATTCTACGGTCTCCGTTTAATTGTTGCGATTATCAGGAAAATTTATTGTTATACACGATTATACACGGGTTATATGACCCTAGAGTAACAAGCCGCCAGTGTTTTATCATAACTGACGTCATTTTATCGCATTTTGAAACTGAATTAATAATTTACGCTAATTAGCAGGAGAAACAGTAATATGTCGTTCTCATCAATTCCAGATATGTTTACTAATACGCTACTTTACAGACACTCTCATTTTCAGCGATCACACTATTTGAATAATTGATTCATTCAACATTATTGTTGCTTATTAAAACACTAGTTTGATTAGTATCTATTATAGATACAAAAATTGACAGATTTTTATAAAATCTAAATTCTTCCCTATAACTAAAATCATATTTTTTAATAATTTATTTCGCTCCATATAAGTATCTATAAAATAAAAATTCAGAGAAAGATTTTTTTGTTTTTTTTTAATATACACTGTTACATAATTTTTAACAATTTAGTATAAAAATCTGGTGTTTTTATAAGGCAATAAAATTGGTAAAAAAAATTTATTACATTCTTTTAATTTTTAAATAACATTCACAACAAATTTTATCATTGCAACTTTTAAACTAGCACAAGATTCACTTCATATTGTGTGGCGATTAGAATTGCGATATATTGATTGACAATAATTATTTTTAATGTAAAAACAATCAAAAATTGAATTCTCATATTCTTTTTCTTTTTATCAAAAGAGGTAGAATATTCGTTATGAAAAGAAGAGAGAGGAAAATTCATAGGAATGTGTACGACCGATTTACCAAGCGTTCTTCTAATCTTTTTACGCTCGCACAAATAAGTAAATTTCTTTTTTTCTATCCTGTCCTTAATTTCTCCCTGATAAAGCTGTTGAATTCTAAATGGAACTGAGAGTGATTAATAAAGTTCCTTTTACGGTTTCAGTATAATATATTCCGATTTTTAATATGGAATTAGCCGTACCATTTTTAATAAAGAAACGTTTTTTGCCATATTAGCATAATTCAACTCGATATGTATTATGCGATAATTGTAAAAAAGTTTAAATTTTTTATTTAAAATACGAGACACGTAGAATATAAAAACAAATTTTTTTTATAAATATATAATTTTACATTAATTGCTTAAAAAAATAATAGCAGTGCAAGAAAAATATATCTACGTAAAAAAAACTGCCTAAAGAATTTACGTTATCTATTTAATCAATTAACAGTGGTGAATCGAGGAAAAATTGCGAACCGTTAGTTTAATCGTTTCATTTACATTTCTACTTTCGGTCGAGCAAATTCTTTATTCCGAAATAAACGACGGTCAATAATGTTCAATGCGATTGGTAGGTATGCGTCATTGCAAGTCGGACTAGGATGTAGGGCAGCTTTCGAGATTCTCGCACGTTTTACAGAAAGTGTAACGTAAGGAAATGGAAGAATGAGAGCTAGCGCACCAGCTTGTTTGTTGTTTGTTTGCGTGCGGCAGTTTCTTTCGTTTTATCTGCAACTCTCCTTAGCAGTCTGAGAAAGCAGCTGAAACTGACAACCGGATAACGTCCGCGTTTATACGCTTCTACATATGTACTGTGCCTTTTATACGTAATATTAGATAAATAATGTGACTCTCAGATCTTTGTTGCGTGTGAGGATCTCTTTAATATTGTATAACGAATGTGGAGTTTATTTATGATACGTCGCGGTTTTTAAATCGGCATCCTGTTCCGTAAGTGCTTGTAGAATAGTCAAAATGCACAGAATGTACAGTTAAATACGCAAAGAAATACTAGATTCTCAATCACAGAATGGCTTTCTTTAGAAAGAATGTGAAAAAATTGTCAATATTAACAAATACAGAGATTTAATTTGGAATTAAAAAATTATGAAATAAATAAATGACTTAATTTTCGTATATTGAAGATATGTTACATAAATTATGTAATATGTATACATATAATGACGGTAATGTCAAAGACAAACATAAGTAAAGTTTCTTTCAATTTTTAAATGTCGGATAGTGCTTTAATGAAATATAAGATACCGAAGGAAATATGACTCAATTAGATTAAAACTGTGCAGCTAATCGATTTTTCATCTTGTCTTCGCTCGTACGAGCTGTAGTAACTATCTTTTAGAGAGGTAAGAACGTTGGCTTGGTATTTTTAATCTCGAACAAGCTGCAAGGGCAACAACGCCAGCGTTGGGACCACCATGCTTACTAGGATTTGTACAACATCCTGCTGGGCATGGATGTTACGTGAGATTCGCGGGTGGTAGTTACACTATGCCGTAAAGTAAAGGGTGGCTTTACGACAGGGCGCAAGGGAGAGACACGGCTCGAGCAATTTGTGGTGGTGGCTAATTACAAAGGTCGTTACGAAAGTACGGAATAATTCCGTTTCCGCGCGGATTTTCGTCGAATATTAAATTATTCTTTCGTCGCGTCGTTGATTCTCGCGTGTAAAATGAACAGAGTACATCTGTAATATTCCGTTTAAGGCGCGCATTAAAGTTTACATCCCCTACGAACAAAATTGTTCTCATGGAGGGATTTTAGAATTATATTTTAGTTTTCATTAGCGTCATCATTTATACGTTGCTTTCTTTTAAGCTTTCATTTATGAAGCTGTCAGATGTAGATTTATGAAACTTGTATTAATAATTTAAATTCTGTTAATCAGTATCCTTGTGGTTCGAATCTTTTTTGTATAAATAAATAGTACATGTCATTATTATTTAAATAATATATGATAATATATGATAACGTCAATCCTCAATGAATTAATAAGTTCAAAACCATTTATATGATAGAAATGTCTGATATTGCAGAATGTTTGTGACATTGTCGACTATTTACGACGTTTCTAAAAATAACAGCTGAGATCCTTCAACTTTTTTCGGAATACCACGTAAGTACATTTTTCTCCGAAAAACTGACAGCTCGCCGCGAAAGAACATTGAAGATGTTTCACCGTTTATCAGCTGGTTGCTAGCTGGAAAATACGTCCAAGGTGATACAGTTAGTGAGGCGAGGCTGCGTGAGGCTGCTGCTCAACGAACGGAATCAACGAGCATTGGCGTCATAAATTCACAGACTAACGCTGCTCGACAGCTCGTTAACGGCTAACGCATGGTAAAGCTTGGTTTACACGCAGCTAATAAAGAGGCCAAATCGACTATACGTGGATTATTTGTTTGCTCATTTTATAAAAGGAGATGTGTGTAATAATTATCTAACATTGGCCAAATATTGTATTAACAACAAGTAATTACGAAAAGATAAGCTTACATTAACAAAGTGAAACTTTAGATGAAAGCAAGGGTTTCGCTTGTTTAATATGTAAGGAAATAAGTAACGGAGAGAAACGCCTCAAGGCGTTCAAGTTGTAACATATACCGCGATTATACGAAACCGCAATCTGAAAGCCAATTACTTAGATAAAGCAAATTAGTATTTTTTTGTGAACTTCTATTGCAAAAAAAAAGAAAAGAAAATAAAATTATCAGCAAAATTAGCCTACAAAAAGGAAGCAAAAAATTTAATTCACTGTTTCTTGTCATTTTATTATAATTTTATATATATGGAACAAATAATTTTATTGACAATATCTATTTGGCCATAGATATAGATCTAAAAAAATTTGTTGGGCTATTAAAATAATAATGTAGAATTATTTTCAGATCTATTAAATTTTTAGATGTACTTTAGCAAAATCGTTCTTTCCGTTTACAAACTTGATGTAACTTGTTTTCTTAGACTCTTAAGTGATTTTTCTCTTAAAACTTTTCTTTATGATCCAAAGTTATAGTACTTCTTCGTAATCTTAATGTAATCGTCTTACGACCATTTGTCCAATCTTCAAACTCAATGTTCACATTGTTATAGCGTTCAATTATTACGCATCATATAGCTAGATCGAGTGTATCACAGATCTCGAGGAATGCGACGCAGATCAAGATAAGCTCCGTATTAGGGATTGTAGTACAAACGAAATTCAAGAGAATCGCGAGATCTACGAGCATGTCTACTGCAGAAGTTTCAATGAAACTCAAACGAATTGGCCGATGATCGCGGTTGATCCCGACGATCGTTTTAACGGTTACGAGCTCACTGTGCTGTTCCAGCACACGAACAAAGATAAACAGCGCTTTCTCGCGTCATACAATAATTTCCAATTACCGCGAATTAACGGCGGTCCATACATTTTATGCTGTCGCACCGGTACGCTCGCAAACGCGCGCCTGTTTGCGCGAACTGTGTTGCTAGGACGCGCCGAAATATATCATCCTTGAGTTATACAAATGACGGTAATTATATACAGGCTGTTTGGAAGGTCTGTTTATTATTACGATGAAATTAATACAGTTCACGAAATATCGATGCGCGGATGCGACAGCTGCCTGGACAGTAACGCGGAATTAAGGCAACGCCTGCAGTGCCAGTAACGTTTTTCAAGACAAAAAGATGATCAGATTCAAAAAAGAGTCGGAGATAATATTCATTGTTTTACGAATTAAAATACATATTTCGATCTGTTAATCTTTTCAGATTTACGTATATAAATTTGAAACTTGAAATTTTTTTTATCTTTAAAACTCCCTTGTTTTTTTTGAATTGTTGCAGATTTTCCGATTAGAGATAACTTGATGCGTTAACGTTGCAATCCTTGAATCGTTGGTACAAAAAGTGCAAATCGCGTGAAACAATCCGCTAAAACGCGAACAGTCTCGTCGCCCGATTTGATAAAACTCAAACGTGCTTCCAATCAATCTAGCGTTTTTTTTTTTAAGCAAATAAATTACAATCGCCGCTCTCAATCTGTTTCAATCGCGCGAAATTGACGAGCAGTGTACATTTCGATTTGTCATATCCGAGACGTACGATCGATTGTTCCGGTAAACTACGTCAGACTGGCACCCGTGTCGAATAATTCATTGATGCATTACGGTGGAGCGTTAAAAATGCAGCGTGTCATGTAACATAAATATCCAACGACGATGTACTATATTAGTAGGCGTTTATCGATTTTTTATGCGGCAGTAGCTTGTTATAAAGTGCGTATTAACGATAATAATATAATCATTAAATAATGCTTGTAATGAGCTGGCTTATTTACAATTTCGTAACATTAGCGTTAATCAGAACAATAAATTATGCTTTAAGCCGCCTTCAGTGACAACGTAATCAACGACGGTTTATTCGTTCGAATTCGTTGTTGTACGTGCGTCCGTATATTCGCTATATAACGGGTGAATAGTATAAAACCTGTAGCAGTTGGCACAATGCAATTCCCGTCACGTCCCAGCTCGCAAATAGTTAATTAACTTAAGGTTAACGATTTATCTGTTCTATCCGTATAACAATCATGACAAAGACGCGTGCTGGAAATACACGGCGAATGAAGGGAAAAGATGCAGTTATACTTTTTTATCAGAAGAAATTAAATTTTACACATCATAAACCTTCGCGAAGAGTATTCAAAAGAAAATTAGCGAATTCAAGAATTTTAAAGTTCAAGGACCTTAAAATCACGAAGACTTCAGTATCTTAAAATATCTTAAACGTCTATGATATCGGAAAATATATAAAGATCTCGAAAGATAGCGGTATCAGAATCCGTATCATTTTCCCTCGACAAAACCGTCCGGTTTCGCTCGTGTCACATAATGCACAATTTGACTTTATCTTAACGATAAGCAGCAAAAATGTACAAGTAATCATATCTTTTTATCCAGTCTACTCCATTTTTATCAGATATCGTTGATTAAGTTAGCATTTTAGCTAAACTTAAATTAGCACTTATCTGGCTGAATCGAACAATTTTTTTCAATTTAAAATTATAAAAACTGTGTTAAAATTTTATTCAATAAAATAAATCCGTCTGTACAGGCTTTCCATCACTTGGTCGACTCGCATTTGCAGTCTTTCTTTCTCTATTAATAATTATCAATACCGCGAAACTTATAAAGAAGAAAAGCACACATATTGAGAAAAAAATTCTAGTTAGGAATATCTAATTGAGAATTATAAATTTTTTAATTCAATATTTTTTATGAGAAACAATTTAAAATAATATAAAATAATGTGTAAAATATTCATTAAATTTCAATATCTTCATATACAATCATGTATAATATAAAACTACTTTTTATTTTAGTAAAATATATATTAATATTATACATTTTTTCAAATATCTTTTTTACGGATGTTTCGTCGTTTTACGCCTCTTTTGAAAAAAATGTAAAAGCACAGAAACCTACAAATGAAATGTCCAATAACACGTTGGTCGTCGAGCTATAAACATTCACGTGTAAGTTCGACCGAGTATTTCGTGACATTTCATCTCTAAAAATTTTTTACAACACAACTGTGACAGCGACAGGTAACGCCTGTTAATGAACAACAGCGCGCTATTGTCGCACGATAAACCGGGATTAATCGCGAGCTCCAGTAATATCCAGCTTGATGGACTTACACCGGGCCGTGGAACAGCGTCTCACCGCGGATTTTAGCGCTCTACCCCTTAATTCGTTAAAACATGACCGGTCCCGAGCAAACTAGCTGACGAAGTACTCGTAAACCAAGAACAACCTGCGCTCGACGACAGACTGAATTTAAAATGAGAATCTCGTACCGTTGGCATTTTGCTTTACGTTCTGCAATTTTGAAAGCCTCTGTCGTCTTCTTGTCCTTCCTTTTCTCTCATATCTTATACAACTCAGTATTTTCTTTTACTATAACGTGAAAGAAAGTGTCCCTACTTCATCAAAACTCGATCAATCATTTGCACAAGCTTTAACCGATTTGATATCGCTCCAGAAACGAACTTACGTAAGAAATAGCTAAAAGATATGAAGTTCCAGTTTGTCTTACTTAAATTTCTTTAAAAGATTAACAGATCTCTCAAATTTCAGAAACAAAAAAATTATAATTCTTCCTTCTCCTCTAGTACAAAAGTAAAAAAAAAATATGCTCTTTTCATTCGGTGTATAATTATTTAGATTAATATGATAGATATGAGAAAGATTGTTTGTAATGATTTATACAAACAATTGTTTTTATTTTCAGAAGGATTAGCACATTGTTAAATCTATAGTGTTAAATTTAACTTATAACGTGAGTCGCCACTGCTCCTACTAAATATATCGTTATTTTATATTAAAACGATAATTAAATTTGATACTAGATCGTGTCAACTATATATAGAGTGTCAAATATAACTATAGTTTTAGTATGAAATAACGATATATTTAATAGGAATAGCGGTGACTCACGTTAAGTTAAATTTGATACTGTAGATGTATAGATTTAACAGTGCATGCACTCACTTACATATATCGCTTATTATTTATATCACTCTTGTACATAATATCATTCTTTAATTGTTCTGTTATACTATCGATCGTATAAATTCTTTCGTCTTATATCGATGATGTCACTCAGCAATTGTTATTTGCTCATAAATCTCAAGAAAACTGTCTCAAGGAAGCTGTCTCCGATTCGACGTTTACTATCTATCTATCTATCTTTCCATTTCTCTCTCTTTCTTTCCGTTCTTTCAAATATTCTTACCTCCCCTTTTTCGCTCTCGTTTTAGCTATCTTTCACGATTTTATTAAGACCCGCGCCATTCTCTCATGAAAGTGCCGCCGTTATCAGATTAATTGTTCAGCCCCGACACGTCGGCGCGATTTGTTCGGCTCATTTCCGCCTCACGTGTCAACAAGCGAAGGGAATTTCTGTCACAGAATTCCATTTGTAGGAATAATAATGAGAATATAATTTAAGAAGAAGGGATTTGTATAATCAAATATCAATAAAGATATTTATCTTGTTTTAATATATGATAATTTCTATTATATTTATATAGAAAATTTAATAATTTTTATTTTTAACATTTAATCAATCGTAATCGTAATGTTACTTGTCGTAAATGGATCTATATAGTTACATCCGACAAAGCTAGCAACGATTTTTCGATCAAAATCGATTCAAGTTTACGAAAGATACAAAAGTTACTTCCGCAGCAATCTAAAGTGAAACGAATGTTCACAAACGAAGAGCATGAATACGAGTACGAATTCAAGACACAATGAGAAGCAGGAGTCGCCTCTTTCGGGCAGACAACTGAAGCGCAGTCACGAGTACAGAGAACGTAAGAATGGAAAAAGGTTCTTGAAGGTAGAACATTTGGTTGTCTTCAAGAGTGAACGTTAGAAACGCTTCTCACCGGAATGTCTAGTCGCTACTCGCGCAAGAAAAGATCGGATGTAATCGTGCGAGAAGAAACCAACTATGTAAAATGGAGCGAAGTCCACTCTTGCTCTTATATTGCTTAAGTAAATATAAAATAACCCAGAACAATCACCCTTACCTTTCCTTTCTTTCGTAATGTCTTTTAACAATCTCTTTAATTAAAAATTTATAAAGTGTGTAATTAAAATTTATATATTCCAATATTAGATAAAAAATATTTAATCGACTATTTTTTCAATATTATATTATATTAAATTTTCATAGGTTTTTTTTAATACTTGTGTTTAATATTATATTTAAAAATTTTTAATATACCTTTTTTTATTAAATATCTAATTTCTTTAACAGAAATCAGAATGAAATGCTTTACATGAATCAAAAGATATTCAAAGCAATTTATTTATTCTATTTATTTTTAAATGTATGGGAATGCAAGCTCGATAATGCGAGTGGATTAATCCGATAGTTAAAAAAATTATGTTGCAATAATGTGGAAACATTGGAAACGATATGGCACGTATATGATTGTTACATTTAATTTACTCGCGTATACCGTCGTAATTGCGAAAACACGAGCGAAAAGCAGAGGTGTACATAACGCGTGCTCTTAAAACGAGAGAATTTAATTTTGCTTCGCGTTGGACAATGTAGCGAGAAAGAAATTAGTTTCCGAGTTTTTTTTTTTTTACTTTTTTTTCAACTGGAAAAAACACGCACATATATTAATAACAACGTACACGTGTAGTAGGCTCAACATAATTATTTCTTCCTCGTATTACGGCTATCTGCAAAACAATTTTACACGCGTATACGAAATAATCTCTTTCGCCGTTGCATAATGTTGCCGTACCACTGATATTACTGCACACACATAACAACTACCATAGAAATAGAAATTGGTGTACAAATATTTATGATATTTAGCTAATGAAATCTTTTCTTCTCTCTTTTAATACGGAATGCAGTAGCGGAATTATTTAATGAGAAAATTATATTTATTTAGGAAATATTATTTTTTTATGACTATAAATTATTCTTATTTAAGTAAAATTCCCATTATTTGCAATGCATGTTATTACATAATTGATATTGTATTATTGCGCGAGAAACATGAAATGTAAAGTAACAACTGGCGCGTATATTCGCAGCATTTAATTTCTATGCAGTTTAGATATTTTATATGTAACTGTAAAATGTAAATCTCTTTTAAAATACCGCAACCGTTTTACTACAAATGGCCTTTAATGGACGACATTTTTACGTTTTCCTTCATTTGTTGAAATATTTTTTACTAGCAGAATATAAATTTTATTTCGTTCCATTTTGGTGAGGTAAACATCGACATCTTTAATATTCGTATCTTAATGAATGTAGCAACGGTTGATTGCGCTTTGTAATCTTGTGCTTGAGATTCCCGCAAGGGAAATCTTATTCATAAACATCGACATATAGTAATTTTTGCTATTTCTCTCATTTGAATGTGTACTTCTAGATCTTGTCCTGTTTTGGACAGACTGTTGATGCAATTTATCAAATTATAAGAAAATATTGTAAAAATCATTGTAACATTAATAAATAATATTTAAAAATATACAGATAAAAGGATAAAATTTAAATTTTGTTTGTTATAATAAACATATATTAATATTTAGAATTGTTTATTGACTCGTAGTCCTCCTAAAAATACTTCCTTAATTTTAATTTTGTCGAGTCATATTATCTATTGTTAATTTTAAAATTTAAATATTCCATAATATAAAATAAAAAATCAAATATTAAAAAATCTTAAATTTAATGGATGTTCTAAAGTTCAAATATCTTTAGAATTAAGATATCTAAAAATAAAATATAAAAAGTCTTATTCAAAGACCCAAATATTTAAATAAAATTTTAGTTTTGCTCAAAAATATATTTAATAAGTGCAATAATATCTAATATTCATATAATAATATGCAATTTTGCTTTCAAAGGTAAAATAAAGTCAACAGATAGATCTAAAAGGAAGAAATAAAACAAATAAAGGTTTAAAAGAAAGGCGCACAGAAAGAATAAAAAATATATAGCAATAATCTATTCGTAAAGCCAATTTCTTAAAAATAAAAGTTAACAGCTATAATCTAATGGAAAGAAAACACAGGTAAATGATAAGCGGGTAAAAAAAATTGAAATCGCGAAACGCAAAACGCGCAGTGGAAGTAAAGCTAGGATAAGATTTGCTGCATAGTAGAGAACAGACCACGGTCGTCCTTTTTAGAAGATACTCGCGAAGGATGTAGCGTGAGTACGGAAATACAAGGAGAAAAGTGCAGGAACTAAGATGCCGCATTTTCGAAGCTGAGCTTTGCCTCGTAAATTTAAGTAAGAGCTTCAAACAAGTTCCACAATAACGGTTACAAGATTGAAAGGCAATGTTCTCGTGTTTTTCCACTTACATCTTTTTTTTTGCTTTTTCTTGAGTCATGCAAATTACTTAAATTGTAATATAACGACAATGTACATTATACTGCTTTTCATTGTATTATTATATAAGTATCGAGTACGTATAAACGTTCTACTTTTATATTAACATTTGTCTGTTTGTAAATGCTTAATTCCATTACTATATATATATATATATATATACGTATATATGTACCGAGAATCTCTCGCAAATTTCATTTTTGTTTTAAACTTTTAGTTCTTTAAATAATGACATATTTGCATTTCTAAATGTCTGTCTTCAAATATATCTAGAACAAAATCCAGATGTTGCTTAAATTATCAACTTTTCGCTTCTATATTTTCTTTAGATTAGATCTATTCTTTTATTATCTCATCTACCCCTTTATTTTTAATTTTTAGCTTATTTTTTTATAAACGTTGCAGTCAATGGTTATCGAGCTTTTTACTTTTCGCGCACAAGAATCAGATTTTATTGTGTTATTTTGCCAGTCGTGTTACAACGTTTTGCTATATTTGCGGTGACGCATCTTCTTAACTACGTTTCATATGCGCTCCGTCGTTTAGTCTAAGTGCTCGTAAAATAACATACTTTTACGGTCGATCTGCCTGTAACCTTCCGATACTCCACGCGTCTCCACTCGCCCTATGGTTTCCGTCGACTCGCGCTTTCGCATTACCTTTGACTTCCTATCTCTTACTGCCTGCAGTGCAAACTCAAGCAGCATAAATGCCATCGCTGACAGCCCGTAATGCAACGATACAACGTGGGAATAAAGGAGAATCTAACGTATATCACAAACACGTTGCACAGAATCATGGCTGTAGTAGATCTGCGATTGCATACTGAAAGTTCGCTAAGTTATGTGAAACTAGCAAATTATTCGTAGGATAATTTTAATATTGATAGTCTCATTTATCAATTTATATATAATGTAATATTAAATTTAGATAATTTTATTCGCGCGCGATGACAAGATTCGTTACTAAATGTTATCAATTAAATAGATATGATAGATTTGTAATTTACTTTGAATATATACGAGATCTCGAGGAGAGAGAGAGAGAGAGAGAGAGAGAGAGAGAGAGAGAGAGA
>NW_017275769.1:384343-400180 GCF_001594065.2 Cyphomyrmex costatus
AGCGCGAAATGTTTTTACATAAAAAATTTTTCTATTTAAATAAATTTTTTTCATTTTGTTTTTAAATTAATTGTGATATAATTTTTTTAAACAAGTATTAAGTCACTTGGTTTCGAATAGGAAGATCTTTTAATAAGAATACAAAGGCATATACTTAGGTTCCGTTGTATGAAGATAAAGATAGAACCACATGGGTTTTACTTTTTAATTTAGTAGAATTTAAATAATGGTACTATATGGGTTCTCTTAAAGATTAAAGGTACCACTTGTGGTATACCACTTTTTAATTTGATAGAATTTAACTTGGCGCCGACTGATGATATCAAATCTTGTATACAAATGATAAATGTCATTAAAATTAAGTAAGTAATAAGGTAGAGTAACTTGGCGCCGACTATTGATATCAAATCTTTTATACAAATGATACATGTCATTAGAATTAAGTAAATAAGGGTAATATCACGTAGGTTTTTCAAGATGGTTCTACTAAATAGCAAATGTGATTGGTCAGTTTCACAATTGATTAAGTAATTGACGTTGGTGAAACTGGCCCAAATGGTTTTTTGACCAGCAGCACCCACTCTCAGCGCTTTTTTCTACCTTTTTTTAAATAGGTAGGTTTATATATACATACAAATGATACATGTCATTAGAATTAAATAAGTGTAAGGATGGTGTTAGATCTTTAGAGATAGTATTTTTAAAGACTGGTTAATTAAATGATATATTTTATGGGAAAAATCCATATTATATGATCTTTTATACAAATGATAAATGTCATTAAAATTAAGTAAGTAATAAGGTAGAATTTAACTTGGCGCCGACTATTGATATCAAAACTTTTATACAAATGATACATGTCATTAAATTTAAGTAAATAAAGATACCACGTAGGTTTTTAAAAAAGATGGTTCTACTAAACAGCAAATATGATTAGTCAGTTTTACAGTCGATTAAGTAATTGGCGTTGGTGAAAATGGCCCAAATGTTTTTTGACCAGCAGCATCCACTCTTAGCGCTTCTTTTACTTTTTTTTTTTAAAAAAAGGTAAGTTTATAAAGATAGTACCAAATGGGTTTTACTTTTTAATTTAGTAGAATTTAAATAATAGTATGGTTTTTTACACGGGTTTTAGAAGATAGAATTTATCTTGGTATAACCAACTCAAAGCCGGAAGTTCAAACAAAAATTAGAATAAAGATAGTATCACATGTTTAACATACACTTCAAAATCTTGAATCAAATATAGTGTTCTAGGTGAGAGATCAAACTATAACGGTTTTTTATATTTTAAAAACTCATAAGATATCAATATTAATTTTAAAATTCTTATACCAAACTATTTTAACGTAATACATTTTATTATTGAAAGATAATGAAATGGAAATGAATATATTCAAGTACATGTTCGAGTTAGTATTACATACGTATAATCAAATACGATGTTAATAAACGTAATAAATTTTTTTGGTATAATGTTATTACGAAATTGATTATCAGAACAATCCTTTCTTACAATATTAATTATTAATTGGAATAATAATTTGTAAACTTATGAAGATATACGTGATTCAAAAGTGGTTAACTTACATTCCAAAACCTTGAACTAGGTCAGAGATCAACCCCTGTGTAGGGCACAACCTTGTCGTGGTGCAGGGGCTCACCCGGAGATCCCTTGAGGGACTCCGGGTGCTAACAGTGCCCTGTACAGAGTTTTCCGTTAAATAGGGAGACTCTGTACGCGGAGTCCGGTACCCCAAGGTGATGGGAGAACGCGCTGGCGAGGTCCCATCACTGGGGGACTTGTCCGCTGGTAGGACTTGTCCCCAATGTGCCGGTAGGAGAAGGCGACTCCGACTTCAAACGCCCGGTGACCAGGCGCCGATAGGGGGATAGTGGTTCCCTGCCCTGGAGGGGTGAGGTCAATCGCTGACCTTCGTCCCCCATGCCCGTCCCGTCGGGGACGGGGTGGTCTCTGCGGCATGGGGGACGGCAAGAAGCGACGGGGGTGCTCCCCCAGGCGGGGACTTCCGCGGCTGGGTGCTCCTGGCCGTGGATAGTCCCCAAGCCACGGAACGGGGAGGTAGCCCTTTTAAGGGCTATCTCATTGCACGATGGCATAGGGGTGGCGATGCGGGGACCGGGTTGCACCGGGACCCGCATCGTTGCCTATCACTCCTGGGCGTCGCACAGTGGAGCGAAACGCCGAATTCCCGGACATAGCGATGGAACAATTTTAGTTTTACTACTTCATTTAAATAGTATTTTAACTTAGGATTGCGACGGAACATAATATTTTTATTTTCTGATTTTGAGAGTAAGCAATAAATATTTATATACATGAAAAACAATCGATGGCCTAATAATCGTAATTACGAAATATTTTATTTCCTGCATTTGGCGTTACCCAGAACTAACGACGAGGACGTAACAGGATCTAGTTCCATTTTGTTTTTTTTTGTTTTTTTTCGTGTTTTATAATTTTTTGTGTTTTGTGATTCTGTTTTTTTTTTAACAATTTTTTATATTTTGTTTTTTTTAATTTTTTTATTTTTTTTATTTAATTTATTTAATCGAAGTCTGATTCATTGTCAGACTTATTGTTAGACATTTTAGACTCAGAACTTTCTGTATTGATTTTAAAAGTCTTCGTCATCTGAATTTTCTTCTTCATGAACAAATAATTCTTCTACCTCTGGAAACATTTCTTGCTCTTTTGATGTTCTTAAATTTGGTCTTAGGTTAGATATAATTGGATCAGATGATATCAATAAATGATTCAATAAATCTTCGTTTGTCGCTTTTCTATTAATTTTTCTAATATGTTCAAGACGATACTTTCTAAATTGTTTGTGTCTAGCTTCTATAGCCTCTTCGGAAAACTGTCCTATTGGCATAATGGCATGTTTTATAATTTCTGCTCCATGGAACAAAATCTTGTAGACAGTAGCTGGCATATAATACCATCCATATTTATCTATAACAATTTTTACTAAATTTTTAACATAAAGATCAAATTTTTGTGTATTAATTTCTCGACCTGATGCGATTGCTTGTAAAAGGACAGCGAATTTTCGTATTATTTGTTCCTCTAAACCGGTAATCTCTGCTGTTATTGAAGGATTTGCAAAAAATTTTCTCGCAGTATTGCCATCATTTGTGCTGCCGACACCTTGCTTGATTACATCAATTAATAATCCTAATTTTTTTCTAAATTCGTCTTGAATTTTCTTTTTACGTTCTTCTTTACGGAGTTTCTCTTGCAAATCGCAGATCGACCATTTTTTTATTTCGAGGTTGTAAGAAACATGTAACAAAAATTCCATGCATCTAATCCATCCATGAAGACTTGACAATCCAAATTTGTAGTGCTCTATTTTAACATTTTTTGTAGAAATAAGGTCAAAATTATTCATGTCCTTAGGTGTTACGCCACATATGAAACATTTCATGGATGAAGTTTCCGTTAATGATGAACAAACTTTTCCATCCACCATTGTAAATAATAGTTCATGTTCCACCGAAACATGGTGCTCATAATGTGTTGAAATCAAAGCTTCTATTTCAGTTGACATTCTTTGATATTCTCTACGGATTATTTCATCATTTTTCTTTACAAATTCGAACTTGACTGGTCGGCAATATTTTGTGGAAGAGGGTTTTAAATTTTCCCAAATAGTAATTGAACCACAGATCAATTTCAAAGGGACTAAGCACGTTGTGAAAATTGAATCATCTCGCGGATTGTCACAATAATTTGGCAGATCTGTAAATGCTTGTTTGTAAAGACTTTGGCAACTCGCTCCATCAAATCCCCATTTAGATATTAATTTTAAATTTTGCATTTCAGAATGTGTTTCCATATGACATATTTGAAGTAATCTATAAGTAGTTAAATCAAGAAGAGCTTGTAACTTAATTGATGCTTGAGTACTTGAAATTGTAATTGCTTCTTTTGGGGGAAAACATTCCTTTTTTGCTAATTGAATTTGATAATATGAAGGATACAAATTAATGCCTTGTTTAATAGAAATATTTCGTAGTTCTTCATATTTTGATTTCGATAATCCCAAATTCAACATTAATGCTAAAGCTTTTTCTTTTGAATGCATTTTTACATTAGATTCTTTACCTTCGCAGAAAGCTCTGAGTCTTGATGTCTGTTCAGGATGTTCAATAATAAAAGATAAAATTGTTGCACCATCTACATTACCTGAAGTTTGCATTTTCATTTTTAGAGCAAATATTATTTCATCTTCAGTGTATTCAGCTCTTAATGATTCAGTACGCCTTCTTTTTTGTCTATCTAATATATTTGAAAGTTGCTTTCGTTTAGAAGGAGCGTCTTGCTTTTGTTTTCCTTTGTCTGAAGTTGAAGGCTGAAATGGACCTATTTCTGTTGAAGTTGCAATCAAAGCCTCTTCTGGCAATTGAAATATTGTCCGTAACCATAATTTATTCTGGTTTATGAAATCTTTATATACGCGATTCGATTTATTCCATCGTTTATATAAATTAGATGAAAACTTTCTTAAAGGTTCAGTTAAATGTTTCTCAGCATTTGTAGAAAAATTATATTCTTTTTTAGCTAATATATACTCCAGGAGGATTTTATAGTCTTTTAAATTGTTACCATAAGTTCGCAAAATTGAAAATAATTCAGAATACTCGATAGAATTCATGATATTGTAAAGAAAGAAACACAAGAATAAGACCGATAAGTGAAATAAATTGAGGAAAGGTCAATAAGAGATACGCGCAAGCGTATCTTAAACATAAAGAAACATAAAAATTAAAATCACAGTTATATACGCAACTATTGTAACAAATTATTGCTAATACTGTTACATCACAAAATGAACCAGAATAATAACATCCAATAACATTGATATAATGAGAAAATACGCTCTCAAAAAGCTCATAACGATATCTAACTCGATTTGCATATCTCTATGTTATAGCGCTTTGGGGTCTTTTATAAATACGAGAAAAGTATCCATCTCGCGGTGGTGTCACGTATTACTCCGTGGGCAACACCCATATTCGCGCGCCCGTACTGCTTGTGCTACGTTTTTACATTATATTTGTACAAACAATTCAATATCTTTGCGAAAAATCATTGTATTAACTTTTTTCATGAAGCATGTTAAAGCTTAGAAAGTCTACTTTAAAATGCTTATTTGTTAAATTTTTGTTCGATGTTATTTCATCCGGATACAGCGCTTTAAAGAATAACAAGAATATTAAAAAAATATAAATTTTCAATTTTATGAAATTTAGAAACAAAATATGGTAGAAACAAAATTGAACATTAACTGAAAACACTGTTTTTTTCTCTTCAAAATGCATTTTTAAAATCTTCTCTACGATATTTTTTCATAGAAATATTTACGTATTCGTAAAATGCGAGAAAACTGCAATCCTGAATTTATAAATGGTAGTATATTTTGAAAACCTGCACCTACCTGCATTTGAATTTATGATTTTTTAGTAATTTTAGAAGTATACTTTCATAAAATTTTTGGAACAGAACAAGCAAATCCTAGCATTTTTTAAAAACCTTTGTTAAGTGTAGTAATAAATGACAAAAATTTTAAATAAAAGACAATTAAATATAAAGAAGGAAAAGTAAATATTTTTAATAAACTATATACAAAAATTATCTAATATAGTAATACTAATCTGATAATATAATTTAAATTGATTAGAAATACGTATTTACCAGGGAATGGAAAGTTACTTTTTAAAAATAACTAGTTACAGTTACTCGTTACCGAGTAAAAAATGTAACTAGTTACAGTTACAGTTATCGCTTTTTAAAAGTAACTCGTTACAGTTACCGTTACTTGAAAAATAACTTTTCGTTACTTTTCCGTTACTTTTTTAAAATCAATTTAAAAATGTACTTTTGCATTTTTTTTTTATATGTAATACTGACAAATATATAGTTTTTTTTAAAAAAAAAAAAAACAATGTAGAATGGCTCAAATAATAAATTAAATAAAAGTAAAATGAGAAGGGTTACGAGCCAATAATGAAACAGTTTATTTCCGATAAGAACGACGATGACAATGTAATTAAATGTATAAATATATATTAGAACAATACATAGATAAAACAAGATAAAAACAAACGACGTTTCGACATTTATTGTCATCGTCTTTTAAACTGTTTCGCTTTTGGGTTCATAGCCCTTTTCATTTTACTATTACTTAATTTATTTTTTAATTTTTTTTAAACACACTTTTGTAATTCTAAAACCTGTAAAATATGCAGCAAACTGAAATATTTGTATGTCCTATGTATTACATAGAAGATAGAAGTGTAAAATAATTACTGAATCATAACGGCCGAATGTCTAAGGGCTTTCAAGTCTTATTGATAAGAGCTATAAATAGCATGTATCCAATCGAACCGTGTTCAATCGTGTGCAAAGTAACGACAAAAGTAACTGTAAATTTCGTTACCGTTACCCAAAAAATGTAACTCGTTACCGTTACAGTTACCAAAAAAAGAAAGTAACGCAGTTACCAGTAAAGTTACCAAAAAAGTAACTTGTAACTGTAACTTCGTTACAAGTAACGAGTTACTTCCATTCCCTGGTATTTACACAATTATCTCATAAATGAATCAGGTAAGGCATTTCGACCAAATCAATAAAATTTGTGAATGATTTATTTTTATACATTTTATTTTTTTATTGGTTTTTTGTAAAGCCAATTTTAATGCAGAAATGAAAAGTATGAACATTCTAATAATTATTTTCAATGATAAAATGTACAAAATAAAAAATTTTTTTTTCGAGTTATGTCCGGAAATTCTGCGTTTCGCTCCACTGTGCGTCGGGGGACAGTTGGCTGCGGCTGACTGTGGACCCGCGCTCAGGGTAGCACGGGCTTGAGCCTAGGTCCCCGGGTGCGTCTCCTGCCAGCTTTGGCTGGGGGAGGAATCCCGGGGACGGCGGACTTTACGGACGGACTGATGACTGGACTTCTTGACAGTACAAGACGAACTTGCACTGACTGACTGACACTGCTCCGCAGGGCTCCAGGCAGAGGGGCGTGGGGCCGGCAGGGGGACCGGTTGAACCGGACATCCATGCCGACCCCACGCCCCCCGCTACCTTCCGAGTATCGAATACTTCGACTTCCGTCATCGTTAAGTCCGTCAGGTCTAGTAGAATCTACCTGACAATGTTCCCTGAAGGGGAACATTCCTACTGTCATGAGTCTGAGTCGCTGTCGATGTAAGAGACATTGACTCCGTCTTGTCTACCGTCGCCTGCCACATCTGAGCTTGGGCCCGGTTGTGCATTGGTGCCATCTGGAGTGAGAACAATTCCTTGTCTCGCTCTCTCCGCCTCTTCCTTGATGGACATCACCTGGTCGCTAAATCGGAAGACGGCTTCCTTCTTCGCTTTGTCGCTGAGAAGTGCGGTGATCAGAGCGGGGTATGATAAGTCGTTACCAATCACGCCCCGAAGTTCCGCTCTCTCTCTCGTCCAAGCAGAGCATTCGACTATAGTGTGCGTGGCAGTGTTCAAGGCTGAGGGGCAGTGCCAGCATCTCTTCGTACTTTCCTTTTGTATGTGGCACAGATATTGGCCGAAACAGCCGTGTCCTGTCAGGATCTGTGTAAGGTGGTACGACATAGCTACCTTCTTCTCGCTCCAGATCGTCAGTGTTGGGCGAATAGCCATTCCTACTTCACCACCGCTGTTGCCAGGTGTGTGAATCCATTCGTACCATTTCCTAAACATTCTTGCCTTGGCACGTATTCGAATTCGCTTCGTGACTCTGGTATCTATGTGGGTGTTGCCACCAGCTTTTACCTCCTTGATCTCATCATACACCTTCGCATACATGCGGGCCTTCATAATTAAAGGAACAGTGCCCGCTAAAAGCGTGAAAGTGACGTAACAGATCGTACGATAACCTCGAATTATACGACACGCGATCCTTCTTTGTAGCTGGTTCAGGGCTCTCTGGATCTTTTTATTTTTTTCCACCTTATCGATCCATACAGGTGCCGCGTACAGCGTTATAGAATCAATTACAGAAGCGTGCAGGCGTCTTACTAACGAGTTCGGGCCTTCTACATTTGGTAAGATCCCAGATAGTTTACCAACGGTCTTCCTGGCCTTCTCGCCCACCTTGACGAAGTGTTGCTCGAAGGTGAAGCGGCTGTCAATGATGACTCCCAGATATTTCAGGGAGTCCTTCAAAAGGACCTCTGCATCTTGTTGTAGCCCGCGAATGCTACCACAATTAAGTCTCGCATTTCAGCCTAGCAACGAGCTGGCGGAAATGCAAGATTATATTACTGCAAACCAACCTTTGCATTTCGGCATAGCAACGACTTGCGGAAATGCAAGGCTGCAAATTCCATAATGCGTGCGGAAAACGATCACTGATCGAACGCAAGCAATGACCGCACGCACATCGAACGATTATTAATAAAAAGCAAATCTTGCACTTCGACAGGGCAACGAACTGCCGAAATGCAAGAGGACGAAGTCCGCGTTGCACACGGCACGAATGCCGCTAGTTCGATGACTCCGCGACGCCTATATATTCGGCGGTCTAAGGACCGGCGATAGAGTCTTGTCATACATCTAAACGTAACGATACGTTACGCGCGTCGCGAGAAACGAGTCATATTACATCCGCGATAACGAGTGTCGCCGACCGGTCTAAGTCACGAGCGAGGACTTTAACCCGAGTATTATTCTTTTAATTAAATTCAACTATTATAATCAACTACTCGAAATGTAACAATCAAAGTGTAATCTTTTAATTGGGTAATTATATCAATTCAATAAAGAGTTAAATGTAATCAGTGGTAATAACCACTCGAAATTGTAAGTGTTATAATAAATAAAAGGGGTTATTTTAATAAAAGTGTGGTGCAGTGTGTGTTTGTTGTACGACCTTGACCACTTTCCTCGTTTTCCTCGTGGGTTCCAACGTGTGGTTCTATCTTTATCTTCATACAACGGAACCTAAGTATATGCCTTTGTATTCTTATTAAAAGATCTTCCTATTCGAAATCAAGTGACTTAATACTTGTTTAAAAAAATTATATCACAATTAATTTAAAAACAAAATGAAAAAAATTTATTTAAATAGAAAAATTTTTTATGTAAAAACATTTCGCGCTGCTAGTTTTCGATCTTGATGTAATAAAATACAATAACAAAGATAAGAAACATTTTCACGAGAATTAAAGTATTTAGTGTGTATATATTCGTGTATATGTATGTGCGAGTGAATTGTATCTCAATCCTAATATATACTAACGTCATAATAAAATTATATATGGATGTAACATTTTGTATAGGGTTGAGGACGGGGGGTGTTTATACTGCAATGAAGAGCCCCCCCGTTCTCTCCTTCGCGCCCCAGATAGGACACCCGTGAGGTTTTAGTGGGTAGGCCCCGGCCGATCAGGTCGGGGAGAGTCCCACATAACCCCCGGTCCCCTCCCCGGGGGTTCGTGGTATGCGTAATGCCCGTGTCACACTACGGATTGTGGACGAGGATTGGATTGGGATTGCGGATCGTCGGATTTGGATTCTTCGTTCACACTACGGACTACGGATTCAATTTGCAACATATATATTTGCTGTATCGCAAATATCGTGTCGTCAATACAGTGTCGTCGACGTTTACTGTGTATAGGGTGGCTAACCATTTCGAATTTTGTGGGACGTCCCGATTTTTAATTCTCTATAAACACGTTTCGAAAGGACCTAGGTTAGACGCCGTCGATGTCAATGCTTATTCATCCATCATAAATGGGTCACGTGACCAAGCTCGATGTTTTATTGGCTTGGATCACGATTACGGATCACAAAAATAGAGAGCCGTCTATTCTGCAATCTACAATCCGGATCCGAAACTGCCTTGTCTTGATTGGCTGAATTCCGATCCGTGATCCGCAATCCCAATCCGATCCGCATCCACAATCCGTAGTGTGACACGGGCTTAACGCATTTCCTCACGTAAAAAAACAAAAAAAAAAAGGTAAGAGATCAAACTATAACAGTTTTTTATATTTAAAAAATAAATCACAAAAGATCAGTATTAATTTTATAAGAATTCTTATGCCAAATTGTCTATTTTAACGTAATACATTTTATTATTGGAAGGTAATGAAATACCATGAAAATGACTCATACATTATTGAAGGAGCCAGTTTAAAGTAACATACACCAACAGTCCCCAACTTTACGTCTGAGTTGAATACCTCATTATGTATACCAAGGTTTTTTACCATTTCATTATCTTCCAATAATAAAATGTATTACGTTAAAATAGACAATATGGTAAGACAATTTAATAAGATTTCTTTTGAAATTAATACTGATCTTTTCTGATTCATTTTTGAGATATAAAGAACTGTTATTTTGATCTCTCACCTAGAATACTATATTTGATTCAAGATTTTGGAGTACATAAGAACTCTTTTGAAATTAATACTGATCTTTTGTGATTCATTTTTGAAATATAAAATACTGTTATTCTGATCTCTCACCTAGAACACTATATTTGATTCATGAGTTTAGAGCACATGTGTGTGAATTAACCAGTTTTCAATCACGTGTATCTTCATAACTATACATTTACAAATTATTATTATAATTAATGACTAATATTGGGAGGATAGATTATTATCATGAAAAATGACTCATATACTATTGAAAGTGCCAGTTCAAAGTAAACATACTGTTGTACCTCTCGGTGCAACAAGATATTAATTTGGGATTCGATCCGCTCAAAGGGTTGGACACAATTGATAAACAACAATAAACAAGAAGATGAAGCCAATAACGGTCGAAGCTGGTTCACAGTGCTTATTATAATTGTGTGAATTTTACATACTGCGTATGTAATCCCCTCAAAATTCGCGACGCTGATAGTTTTTCAGCATTGACGCATACATACTTACTACCGCAGTAATGTCACTTAGTTAAATTGGCAAGCAATCTAACAATTTTGATGCTTATAGCATCTTATGGATCTTAATAATATGTTGAAAGACATAATATTCGAATAGTTGGTTACAATTGTCGAATTGATTTAATTAAAGAATATTTTCGGGTTAAAGTCCTCGCTCGTGACTTAGACCGGTCGGCGACACTCGTTATCGCGGATGTAATATGACTCGGTTCTCGCGACGCGCGTAACGTATCGTTACGTTTAGATGTATGACAAGACTCTCCCTCCGGTCCTTAGACCGCCGAATATATAGGCGTCGCGGAGTCATCGAACTAGTGGCATGCGTGTCGTGTGCAATGCGGACTTCGTCCTTTTGCATTTCGGCAGTTCGTTGTCGAAATGCAAGATTTGCTTTTTATTAATAATTGTTCGATGTGCGTGCGGTCATTGCTTGCATGAACCTGAAGTCATATCACAGATAGAACACTTTGTATAATTAACTTTATAATAATCGTACATAAAAATGGATGAATATTCTTCTTTTACATCATTTATGCTTCTTTCTAATATTTAGTATTAAGAAATTTATTGATTTCTCTTTCTTGGTAATGGTATCCGAACGGTATTTTTCCATATGTTTTACATTGATATTCTCTAAAATATTTTAACATAATACATTTTATTATTGAAAGAAAATGCAATGAAAGTGAATATGTATTATTCCAATATCAAAATATTACACACATGTAATCAAATATGTTAATAAATGTAATAAATTTTTTTGGTATAATGTTATTACGAAATTGATTATCAGAACAATCCTTCTTCACGATATTAATTATTACTTAGAATAATAATTTGTAAACGTATACTTATGAAGATATACGTGAAAACTTGTTAACTTACACTCCAAAACCTTGAATCAAACATAGTGTTCTAGGTGAGAGAAATAACTATCAAAATAATTATCAAATAACAGTTTTTTATATTTTAAAAGTAAATCACAAAAGATGAGTATTAATTTTAAAAGAATTCTTATATATAAAAAATTAACCTTGGCATACACATAATGAGGTATTTAAGTACATGTTCGAGTTAGTCTGAGTCAAATCAGACATAAAGTTGGGATAATGTATACTGGCCTCGTCTAATGTAAGTCCAAGATTGTAGCACTGACATCAAGAACTTTCAATATACTCGGATCTAATTTCTTTATATTATCATCGCTTTTAATATAAACTGACTGTTGTTAAGTACATTGTATTTTGTGTCAATTGTCCCTTGATCATCTAGTATCTTTACGGTATTTCCTCCTCCCAATTAAACACCATTTTGATCAATTACCTTTAAGTTGTGTACCTGCAAAATATATAAATATATAACTTAAATAATTTCAGTCATTTTTTTTCATAAATTTTATGAACTAATTTTCATAATAATACTACATAGGTTTTTATATAACCAACTCAAAACCGGAATTTCAAACAAAAATTAGAAATTTGACTAATAAAAGATTGAAGGCTTTTAATTTAGGATATTTACATTAATAAATCCGGATTTTCTTATTCAACATGATAGAAATCATCTGACAATTAATATTCATTCAAATACAATGCTAGTTTATTGAGGAAATTGGCTCTGCGACAAGACGGTGGCTTGCTAATACGAACTACTACGAGGCCTCGGTTCGAGTCCCGCGTTCGACATTTTTTCTCAGCCTATTTCTTACAATACTAACACGAATAAAACAGGATTTTCGGATTCAACATGATAGAAGTCATTAGACGATCAGTAAGTATTCAAAGAGATGCATGATAGTTTATCGAGAAAACGATTTAGGACGCGATAGGATATTTGCATAAATGAATCTAGATTTCATGATTTAACATGATATAACAATCGTCGGACAATCAGTATTCAATGAGATACAATATTATAGGCTCGGAAAAACAAGTTAGAACATTATAGGATATTTATATAAGTAAATCCAAATTTTTTTATTGAACATGATAACAATCATCGGAGAATCAGTATTCAATGAGATATAGTATTATAAAACCGAGTTAAAACACTATAGGATTTCCTTATTCATTATGATAGGCGTAGTCGTATGAAAAATTCTGTATATCCGATTTGTACGATCACAGATACGAAAAATTTGAACCAAATCTCCTATTTAATATGATAAGTACTAATATAAATAAATAACTTTTTATTAATATACATCTGGATAGGAAGGATTAAGTAAATATTTTATTAAAACAGATGGTTTTAAAATCTCAACATTGAGATATATATTAATACTTAACAATAATTAATACGTTAAAAATGGCGAATAAGAGTCAAATTACAATTTAAAATCTGAATCTGATAATTTATTCTAATATTCTATATTGCGAAGAATATCATATAATTTTTTGGCGTTTCGTCCTGGCTTCCACTACTGGACTCATCAGTAAGGTATTGTAATGGAAGCCTACCTTAGACGCCGGTGTAAGTTATTAAATCGAGATGCTATATAAAGAGATATACGCGTGTCTCAGCACTTGCGAGAATTTGCGAATATCGATAGACCGCTGATGGCGGGTCGACGTAGTAATATTCTTCGCAATATTTATCCAAAGTAAGAAATAACGTTCTATTAATATATGTAGTCCCCCCAAATTGCGCGCCGAACAATTGTCGGTCTTGCAACGCAAATCTAATAATCTGATTTTTAAATGTCCCCTCTTCGTAATTATTGCGCGCCGAAAGATTTTTGGTCTTGCAACCCAACTCTGGGTGCGTTCCGTTTCTCGCATAGAACGCATGGTTCGCATCACGGATGCGCAATGCATGTGTTTCGTTCCGTTTTCTTAATGCGCATAATGCATGCCGTGAAACGGAACAATTTCATCGCAATCTATGCGAAATAACGATGGCTGCTATCAATATCATCGTATGTGTAAACATTTCATTATTCATAGTAAATCATGACAGCGATAGTAGTAGTAGTAGTGAAGAATCTGATGAACATTCCGACAATATAAGTGATGAAGAACAAGATGAATACACTTTACATTCCGAACTAGAAATTTTATATGCAGTATTAATGGTAGGTGAAACGCGCGGAGAAACAGTTTGGTCAGAAAAAATATCCGATTACGTTGAGCATGTTATTCCTGGATATTCCCGACATGTATTTAAAGAACATTTTCGGTGAGTGTATATACTTATTTTTATTCAATATTCAGTTTTGGAAATATTTTCTATGAATTGTGTTCATTTTAAGAATTAAAAAATTATTGTATATTTGTTCAATGGATTTATAGAATGTTTCCTGAAACGTTTGAGGAAGTGCTACGCATAATCAGTCCAGGATTAAGAGCTATCAATACTGAAGGTGGAAGAAATCCTATTCCTATGGAGAAACAACTCCTTGTTGCCATATGGTTTATTGCTACACCTGATTCTTATAGGTATGTATATAAATAAATTAATAACTAGTTTAAAAAAATAAATTGTAATTATATATACCTATTAATTTTGTGATAAAATTACTAAGTTTTATTCATATTTAATTCAGATCTGTTTCCACTAAATTTGGAATTGGAAAAGGAACTGCATTTAGAGCATTGCGGCGTGTAACATATGCATTACATTGTATTGCTCCACGACTTATTCAATGGCCAAAAACTCGTCCAACTGTCACAAAAGTAATGGAACAATTTCGAAAAGCATGTGGTTTTCCGAATGTCATTGGTGCTATTGACGGCACACATGTTAAAATTCGGGCTCCAAAAATAGATCCCGCGTCGTATATAAACAGAAAAGGATTTCACTCCATTAACGTACAACTTGTATGCGATTCACATGGACTTTTCACGCATTGTTTTGCCGGACACGTGGGATCTGTACACGACGCTCGTGTTTTTCGTAATTCTCCCGTAGCAGATTTTCTTTCAAGACCTGAAATATATTTTCCTGAAAATTCCCATTTAATCGGGGATGCTGCGTATGGTATTCATCCACACTTAATGGTACCATATAGAAATAATGGGCACTTAACGAACAGGCAGAAAAACTTCAATTATTGCCTTTCATCTACTAGAATGGCAATTGAGCGAGCTATAGCTCAATTAAAGATACGATTTTGGATTCTCTTAGATTGTTTACCGTTAACTGATGTTAAGAAAATTCCGGAATTTATTTTGGCCTGCTGTGTGTTACACAATGTTTGTATTTTAAAAAATGATCTCTTCAATGTAGGTGTATATCACGGTGACGATGAAGTGGTAGGCCCAATGTTACATGATAATTTAATTGATTTAGGTAACGATAAAAGAATCGAAATAACAAATGCCTTACCAATAAGATACAACGAAAATGTACGATACATATATCAGAAATGTATATTAATAAAAATAAATCAATATTATTAATAAAAATAAAATTTGTACTACAAATAAATGACAAGAAACTACTTCAATTCCAAAAGTAAGAACACAGCAGCATCAGGCCATAAAAATCCCTTTGTTAAAGCATTAGCTGAATTTTCATCCTCTTCACAATTATCGGATGTTGATGTCTCAAGTGTTAATTCAGCAGGTGCCTTATTTGCATTATTGTTCAATTGTTTCGCCACAACTGTTGCAAGCAAATTTGGATCTATAAAACAATAATTTTCATTTGATTTTATCTTTTACCTTATTCATTATTTAGATATGATTTGTCATTATAGAAGCGTAAATATATGCATACATTATATAACCTCAAAATTTGTTATTCTATATTTTATCTCTGTCGTACCTTTCGTAACCTTACTAATCTCAGTAGATAGGCTAGGCCGATTCAGAATCATTTGGTGATGAGGGGGGGTGAGGTGCGCGGGGAAGGTACGCGGGGGGGAACCCGCCGC
>NW_017275769.1:400314-412308 GCF_001594065.2 Cyphomyrmex costatus
CCCCTCGCCCTGGGGCCGCCGCCGCCGCCGCCAACGGGCCGCCGATGCAGGCGACGACAGGTTCGCGCAGCGATCACATGGCACTGATCACGTGACGCATGCCGAGCGTTTTCAAAACGCGTTCGCACAAGGATCAAAGTACTACGCGTTATCTTTTAAGAAGAGCGCCGATGGCTGCTGAACGTTATCAAATTACTTCGCGTTATCTTCTAAGAAGAGCGCCGATGGCTGCTGAACGTATCAAATTACTACGCGTTATCTTCTAGGAAGAGCGCCGATGGCTGCTGAACGTTATCAAAGTACTACCCGTTATCTTTCGCTTCTAGGAAGACGCGTTATCTTGCGCGATAACGATATCTGTTCTAGGAAGACGCGTTCACGCTGACAAAGAAGCCGCAAACGGTATAAATAGCGAGTCGGAAGCGCGGTACGTCTCATTAAGTGCCGCGTGTGTCTAAGTGAATTTCCGTCGGTTTTTGTTTCAACGAATTGAATTCGAGTTGTAGGTGGTAAATAAGTAACCTAACCAAATGCTGTAAAAAGAAAATAATTTGTATTCTTACAGCAGAATTACAGCAGAGAATTTGTGTAATAAAGCAGAAAATATCCAACCTCACTTACGTGTTCGTCTATTCTATGCCATCGATACGATAGATTTCCTAACCTCAATCCTTTGTTATTGCCGAGACTCTTTACCTAACTTTAACGATCGTACAAATCGCAGCGGTCGATATTTATTCTAACCTCACTTACGTGTTCGTCTATGCCATGGTATAATAAGTAAGGTATAACGGTTGGTGGCGGCGCAGTAGACGACCAATAGGATGTTCCGGGTTTTGCGACTTATTGTGATTTGTAGTGTCGTTAAAGAACTTTTAATAAAATAGATCTTCATTCAAATAAAAATATAAAATCATTAATGTAAGTCTTTTCGCAAAGTTCTTGCTTAGCCTAATATTTAGTATCGATAAATGAGTTTAATTAATTTTTTAGTCTCTTAACAGTTTTACTCTGTGTACATATAGTAAATGTCGTACGACATGTATATACATATATATTTATCTGACATGTTTTATCTAGTAAAATATTAGGTGAATTTTAGATGTCGTTGAAGCATTTTTTTTGAAAATCAGTAATATTATCAGTAAAATTTTATAATAAATCAGCAAAGAAAAACTTTATGCAAATCCGATGTTGGACTGATAATGGAACATACTTCCAATGCAATCACAAATGTAAAGCTAAGTTGTCTTGTACATCTTAAAAGCGTAGTCATTTGGGATATTGGATGTAATGTCGAGTCGGATATGATTTTCTTTCTTGCACACTACGCATTCGATCTAACAACAGATAAAAATTTCTTTATCTTAAAATTTTAAGGCGGAGTCACCTCATATGTTGTCAAGTCGAGCATACTTTTTGTTCTCACGTATTTTACGTGCAATACGACAAGAGATATAAGAGATATATGTACTCGAATCACTAATTTTATACCTTTATTTCGAAGGGGAGCCACTTGAGATCTTGGCTGCATTTCAGAGTAAAACAAACTTTTCTTTCTTACACAATCTGCATCAACAATGTTCACATTTAAAAATTATTATGCAGAATCACTTACAACTATTTTCTACTCGACTAGATGCAATCAATCTGTGGAAGAAAAAATTTTCAGGAACTTAATTACATAAATACAGTACAACTGTTACCGAATAAAGAGGTTATAAAATTCATTGTTCGATACTAAATTGCATTTGCGTAAAGACTTTCATTACTATTTGATTATGATTTGACCAAATTTCAATGATTGATCAAAATGAAATATGATCCCAACATTCGATCCATATTTCTACTGAACATATTTATTTCTATCGTTATCTTCTATTAATGGAATATTCCAATTTTCCTCCAATGGTTTTTTTCAGAATTTGACTAAACTTAATAATTTTATACTTGTCGAAACCTTTATTTAATAAATTATAATATTTAATAATTTTACATTTTATCTTTTAACAAATTTATTTCTTTTCACCGACTAGACATGTTAACAATTTTTGTTACGGAATCATCGTCATTTAAATTATATTCTTGACAGTTTCACGCATCCACGTATCCCCGTTCGCGTAGATCTCGCTGTCGCTCTCTTTAATCCATCTGTCTCAGATGGAATGCTCGCCCCTCTGCGCAGCATCCGAAATTGCGCGCTCCGCGCACTCGTTCTGCGTGAATCCTTCGTTAGACCAGTCTGATCTCGATCGTTACCGGATCAATATCCCGTATTCACGCCTCGCAAACGTGTGCTCCGGAGTGAGCAACCAACGGATTCACCACATATTTTCACGTTACCAGTCAAGTGAGATCTTGAATTGCAATACGCATCGCGAGGGTATAACGTGCAATCGCATTATACCATTACACGAACTGACTTTCGCATATCGAGCTACCAATTAACCATCACCTTTAATGAACAGTCGTAGCGAGCCGTGACGTACAGTGATATGTGGTTAATTAAGAATGTACTATTACCACGATAACTCGATTCTGATTATCGAAAAGGCATTAATAAATTGTTAATTGTTAAAACAAGAAGGTTCTCATTCACGCCCGCCTTGGTTAGAGAGCCTTCCATTCCAAAGTGACACCAGTGTAAAAACGATATCAGTCAAAAACAAAACATTTTGGTCCTTTGAGCCGGATCGCTACCGAGGATAAATACTGTGTCTTTGACTCGTTATTTATTGACGTGCCTCTTCCGTTGGAAATCATGGCCTCTATCGATGAATTGTTGAGGATGCAGACTCACCTGATGAGCGCAATATCTCGCGCGCTTCCTAATTTCAAGAAGTTGGGACAAGCCAAGATGACACCTGCCGTAACGCGGCAACGCCTCAACACTCTCAAGGAAACCTTTACCAAATGCCAAGAGCTGGACGTTCAACTTTTAGCTGCGGACGAGAAGGTAAAGGCAACTCATGCGTACTTCACCCAAAATTATTTCCTAACCTGTGAGGATTGTTACAACGAAGCAGCCGATTTCATGGCTGAACTACTGGACAGTCACGAATCCCGCGAACTCTCTTCCGCTGCACATGAAGTAAGTGGGATTAATAATTCATTTCGGGCCACGTCACATCTGCCGAGAATCAACTTGCCGACCTTCGACGGAAGTTTCGAGAAATGGGAAAGTTTTCGCGACAAATTCAAATCGATGATCTGCGATGATCATAATTTAACGAATGTTGATCGCATGCATTACTTATGTTCATGTGTAAAAGGAAGTGCAAGTAACGCTCTTGACCATCTCGCGGTTACCAATAATAATTTCACTATCGCGTGGAATATTCTCGTGTCTCGGTATGACAATAAACGTCGCCTTATTACGGTACATTTACAATCGCTTGTCAATTTACCTTCGATCGCTTCAGAGACCTCCAACGACCTTCGTTCCCTTCGCGATCAAACGAATAAAGCTCTTCAAGCGCTAAGCAATCTCGGCTGCGCTACCGAACACTGGGATGATTTGCTTGTATTTCTAGTGTCACAAAAACTTGATAAATCAACACGAAAGGCGTGGGAACTTAAGCTCGGCGATACGGTGGAATATCCACGTTACAGCGAGCTCGATCGTTTTCTCGAAGCTCGCATTCGCGCGTTCGACGCAATAGCACCCGCGATTTCAAAGGATAAATCACCGACGACCTCCAAAGGCAAAACAATTGCCTCGCATGCCGCGTCTAACGCTCCGTTCTTATGTCCATTATGTAAAGCGAACCATCTATTGTATCAATGCTCTACGTTTTTAAAGCAAACTCCCATTCAACGTTTCGATTTCATTAAAACCCAAAAGCGATGTTCCAACTGTTTCAGTGTAAAACATTCTGTTAAGGATTGTACGAATTCTCGCTCGTGCAAACAGTGTAATAAACGGCATCACACCTTACTACATTTTGATATCCCCGCTCAGCCACTCGCTACTGAGCAACCGTCGACGTCCACCACCGCGAATCTTGAAAGTCTAAGCGCCGTTGCGTCGCATTTAATAACGAAAACAGTAGCACCGAACTCTCACATCTTACTTGCAACAGCTCGCGTACGAGTTTATTCGTCTCATACATGCTTTGTAAATGCTCGTGCGCTCCTTGATCAAGGATCTGCCGCTACCTTTATAACAGAATCGCTTGCGCAACGCCTACGACTTAAGAAAATTAATCGTTCCGCCTTCATCACCGGTATAAGCGAAATGCAGTCCGTCGTGCGTTACGCTGCCCAAATTACCATTACCCCCGCGGATCGCGATGGACCTGCTTACTCGACAATCGCGCTTATATTACGATCATTAACCAAATACGTGCCAAATCAAATCCAGACAGCTCGTAACTGGAGCCACCTCAAGGGACTTAAGTTTGCCGATGATGACCCTATGAGCTCGGATCCGATCGATCTTATCATAGGTGCCGATCTATTCGGCCTGCTCATCATCAACGGAGTCCGAAAAGGAGCTCCGAATGAACCTACCGCGCAAAATACCACTCTCGGTTGGATCCTTTCAGGACCAACAGCCTCGTTTTCAGCTAATCACTCTACTATCGAATTTGCGCATCACGGTGTTGTCCTTGAAACTCTCGAGCGCGATCTTTGTCGATTCTGGGAAGTACCTCGGCAAATTCTTCGCAACCCTGAGGAACATCAGTGCGATGAACACTTCAGAAACCACACACTCACGTACGTCTGACGGACGCTACATAGTACGATTGCCGTTTAAAATCGGACCGCCAATCTCATAAGGCGAATCTCGCTCTAACGCGATTTCAAGCTTTCATAGCATGGAACAACGCCTACTTCGAGACACAACCAAAGCTTCCCTGTACCGCGATTTTCTCACAGAATATGAAACCCTCGGTCATATGACCAAAGTTACACCCGCCGAAATTGTTACATCAAACCAAGTTTACTATATCCCGCATCATGCTGTCCTACGCGACAGCAGTGCAACCACACGACTCCGAGTAGTCTTCAACGCATCTTGCCGTACTTCAAACGGGATGTCGTTGAACGATCATATGCTCATTGGCCCTAAACTGCAAAGGGACTTAGCCACGGTCATCATGCAGTGGCGCCAATACCGTTACGTATTTACCGCCGACATTACTAAAATGTACCGGCAAATTTTAGTCGATTCACGCGACACCAACTACCAACGCATTGTATGGCGACCGAACTCCGGTGAACCAATCACGGAGTACCTTCTTCTCACAGTAACCTACGGCACAGCTGCCGCTCCATATTTGCCCTCCGAGTCTTGGATCAGCTTGTAGACGATGAAGGAGCCAAATTTCCGCTGGCCGCCACCGTTCTCCGTCATCAGACATATGTCGACGACTGCGCCTTCGGCGCCGACGACCAAAATCTCACTCGTCAAACACGCGATCAATTAATAGAATTAAAAAGGGAGGCTTTCGCCTTCGCAAATGGGCGAGTAACGACTCGGATCTGTTATCCGATATCGATTCATCCGATCATGGTTTAGCCACTCATAAAGTCATGCAAGACGATGAGCACATTAAAGTATTAGGAATAATTTGGAATCTTAAATTAGATATATTTCAATTTCGCGTCACTCTACCATCGTCATCCGCCTGCACCAAACGAGTCATTCTGTCGACAACTGCTAAGTTTTTTGATCCATTAGGATGGGCTACCCCTGTCACTGTCACAGCCAAAATTTTCTTGCAACGATTGTGGGCACTTCATTGCCACTGGGATGATGAAATCCCTCGCCAACTTCTTGATTGTTGGATGGACTATTATAAACGACTTCCGTACCTTAATGCTCTGAGCATACCGCGCTGGACCACTTCCAGTTCTCAGACCGTACACCGCGCCCTTCACGGTTTTTCCGACGCATCGACAGCAGCTTACGCTGCAGTGGTGTATCTTCGCACCGTCAGTCACGACGGCTCCGTTACCGTAACTCTTCTAACTGCCAAATCAAAAGTGGCCCCTCTTAAAACAATAAGCGTTCCCCGCTTAGAATTGTCCGCTGCAATGCTCCTCGCGCGGTTAATTCAATTTACGCGCTCAGCGCTTCAGCTCCCGAATATAGAGTGTCATTGCTGGACTGACTCCACCATTACACTTGCCTGGTTGGCTCAGTCACCTTCCCGATGGAGAACCTTTGTAGCCAATCGTGTTTCGACTGTTCAATCACTAATCCCCGAAGTACCATGGCGTCATATCATGACGCAAACAAATCCAGCGGACTGCGCATCACGCGGTCTCGCTCCCGACTTATTGGAGAAACATGACCTGTGGTGGTCAGGCCCTCCCTGGTTACGACAACCTCCCGAGTCTTGGCCTCATTTGTGCCCTTCGGTCCCTTCCAATGCTCCTCTGGAACACCGCTCGGATCCCCCAGTATGTGCCTTACATGCCACATCAACCTGGGATCTCGAGTCTCGTTATTCTTCGTGGCCAAAATTACTAAGGATCACCGCGTATCTTTATCACTTTCTGAATCGACTCCGAGCTTGTAAAGATTCACAATTTTGTGCCGTCACTTTGATTCCCAAAAAAATTCAACAAGCCAAGAGTTACTGGCTTGGTCGGATGCAGTCGCACATGTTTCCGAGTGAGATCGCAGCTCTAAATCAACAGCGTCCGTTGCCAAAAAACAGCCCGCTATCAACTCTGAACCCTTATTTAGATAAGGAGGGACTTATTCGTTTGCGGGGAAGACTCCGACGAGCCAACCTCCCAGGAGCGACGAAGAATCCCCTCGTCTTGCGTTCACACCCGCTGGTGGTACTCATTATCCAGCATCATCACCTTCGGATGCTGCATTCCGGCGTTCAATTAACGCTCGCATCATTGCGAAGCGAATTCTGGATTCTCCGTGCCCGCGCTACAGTTCGAGGCGTTCTTTATAAATGTATACAATGTACGCGAGAACGTGCCGACATACCTACTGGGGGTCAATTGTGTATCTTTGTCGACTTTCCTCACTTCTCGTACTTTCATGTCACATGAAAAAATACGCGCAATTGGCTATGATCGTAGTGAAAATACGATATCCCTATGCTTACGGGAGCTAAACGTGAAATATATTGCGCATATGAATTGGGGGTGATTATGTATCTTAAAACCTAGTAAAAATCATAAAAGTGAGCTCTCACTTGATTGGCTAATTTTTATCATAGTAAGAATGCGATATTTTTCACGTGAGATTGTTCGGCAAGAAATTTCTTGTCGAATTGTGCCAAAGTGTGTCGAAATCAGTCGAAATTGTTCGAAATTTATCTTATTTAAGGCATATCAATGGACATTTTTATGCTTCTTTGCATAGAGGAAGATGAAAATGACAATAATATTCGCAAAAGAAATTAAAATTAAAATTATTATTAAAATTATTTAATTAAAATTATTATTAAAATTATTATTAAAATTATTATTATTTAATTAAAATTATTATTTTATTAAAATTATTATATATTTAATTTAAATTTAATTTAATTTAATTTAATTTTCGTTTATTTTCACTGTTGTATCGTAAATGTCCTCTGCCGAAATCGAGATATCTTTGCATAAAGGAAAGTAATATTTCTTTTTGTTTCTCGGTTATGTTCATTTTTGTCATAGGTCGCAATAATTGTTTGCAAAAAATTTTTTAATATACACCTTTTTACATATCTCTGTCAATTTCCGCGAAGATAAAGAGGTTATATTTCTTATTCACATCTCCATATTGATTCATATGCGCAATATATTTCACGTTTAGCTCCCGTAAGCATAGGGATATCGTATTTTCACTACGATCATAGCCAATCGCGCGTATTTTTTCATGTGACATGAAAGCATGAAAGTACGAGAAGTACCACACAATTCTCTGTTTACCATCGTTTATCTCTGTGCCAGCAAAACGATTACGCGTCAAACAAATATTTTCGATTATCCTTTTTGTTTAGATAACAATTTCGCAAGCTTAGGATTATTTGTGCACATCATACGCTTTGCGCGAGGGTTTGGTATGTACAACGTAATCGTGACGTTAAAAATTATTATTTTTGACGTTAAAAATTACATATTGACGAATAGATTGCGTAGTGTACTGACTGATTTAGACATCTTTGAATAATGTTGTCCATCTCCAAAGGTTTGATATTGTTACAATTTTTGTTAACGTACAATTTTCTTGATTCTAAAGCGTGTCATATCTGCATAATTTTTATAGCTGACTTCTTTCTTACGATCTACTAATCGCTAGAAGAACAATAGTTGGTTGTGATGAAGATGGTTTTGCAGAATTAATCCGAAGAATTTTAACTTTAAGAATATGTTTGCGCTTTGAAAAAGACTCAATCCACGAGTCGAAACGTTAGCAGGTTTTAGCAGGTTTTTGAATATTGTTATTTTTTAATGTACATTTTCGAATTTTATTACAAATATTTTTATATTGTTAATTTTTAATGTATTACATATATGCGTTTTTCTTTTTTTAATTGTTGTTTTAAATTATTTCTTTTGACTCTTACAACGTCCTTTTAACTTTTTTCAGTATAGTTATAATATTGTGATATTATTTACAATTAGTATAGAGGTAGAAATAACAAACAAGTATTATTCCATATAATAGCGTACATGTTTAAAAACTACACTAAATATACATTTTTCAAACGTTTTTAATGTTTTGCACATATTAATAATTATGCACATTAATGTTTATAATTCATAACATATAAAGCATAATTTATTTAGGTATATACTTTACCTATATAACTTTTGAAATGTACTGTTTGGGATATCGAATGGATCTTGTGTATCCCGTAATCGTCTTCTAATTAAATTTAAATTTTTTTTACGAATATTATTGTCATTATTTTCATTTTCCTCCATGCAAAGAAGCATAAAAATGTCCATTACGTTAAATAAGCAAAATTTCGTTTGAACAATTTCGACTAGACACACGGTAAATATAATTCTTGTTTATACAAGAACCCGCTCCTCTTAAATTTTGATTAAAATATACTCAATCGATGCGTTTTTTGTATAAAACGAAAGAATCTGACAGAAAAAAGTGTCTCTCTGCCCTACGAACCGAGATATTAAGCGTTGACGACTGTGCAGGTTATAGGCACACTTTGGCACAATTCACTAGAAATTTCTTGCCGAACAATCTCACGTGAAAAATATCGCATTCTCACTATGATGAAAATTAGCCAATCAAGTGAGAGCTCACTTTTATGATTTTCACTAGGTTTTAAGATACACAATCACCCCCCTGAACTCATGAGTGATCTTCCGGCCGCAAGAGTTAACCGTACAGTACGCGCATTTATTCATACCGGTGTCGACTATGCAGGCCCGATCGCCGTCCGAACCAATCCCGGTCGAGGACATAAATCGCGGAAAGCATATATCGCGTTATTCGTCTGCCTCACGACTAAAGCTCTACATTTAGAGTTAGTCAGTGATTATACTTCGTCGACCTTCATTGCAGCGTATCAGCGGTTTGTGTCCCGCCGAAGATTACCGAAAGCTATGTACTCTGATAACGGCACCACTTTTCATGGCGCCAATCGAGAAATGTCCAACGCGCATGCAAAAGCGATTCGCGAGAGCTCCTTTCGTAACCAACTCGCAACCTTTCTTCTTATTTAGTTAATGGCTCCCGCCTCCAAACTATGTGATAGGAGGTCGATACGGCCAACCAACTCGCAACCGATGGAACTGCGTGGCATTTCCTACCCCCCTCAGCGCCGCACTTCGGCGGCCTGTGGGAAGCTGGAGTCAAAAGTGTCAAGCATCACTTAAAGCGATGCATCGGTATCCACACGCTAACCTTTGAGGAGATGTCCACGCTTCTCTGTCGGATCGAAGCGTGTCTTAATTCGCGCCCGATCGCTCCCGTTTCAGATGATCTCGACGATTATCACGCGCTGACCCCCGGTCATTTTTTAGTGGGTACGCCTCTTACCGCTCCTGCCGAACCCAGCGTGCTCGACTTGAAGACCGACTTTCGCGCTGGCAAATGATTCAACGTATCACCGAAGGTTTTTGGAGGTTCTGGTCGAATGATTACTTGCACACCCTTCAACAACGCCCAAAATGGCGCACGGTTCAGCGACTGGCCAAAATAGGTCAAATCGTCCTTGTACGGAACACTTTGGCTCCTCCAAGTCATTGGGAGCTCGGTCGTATCACGGCCTGTTATCCCGGGGACGATGGCTTGATTCGCGTTGTAACAGTAAAAACCAGTCGGTCGAAATACAAACGACCAATTACGAAGCTTTGTTTTTTACCCGTTCCAATTAATACAGAGGAGTCAAATGATTCCGTCATGGCGGGCGGATTTTCTGTTTAACGTTTCCAATGTACCAATATTGCGATTATATCTGTTCGTACTGCATAATCTCTGTAAATTGCATCAATAAGCACTGATGTTGCTTATTTCGAATGCCCACATTCGAGGCGGGCGGTATGTTACGGAATCATCGTCATTTAAATTATATTCTTGACAGTTCCACGCATCCACGTATCCCCGTTCGCGTAGATCTCGCTGTCGCTCTCTTTAATCCATCTGTCTCAGATGGAATGCTCGCCCCTCTGCGCAGCATCCGAAATTGCGCGCTCCGCGCACTCGTTCTGCGTGAATCCTTCGTTAGACCAGTCTGATCTCGATCGTTACCGGATCAATATCCCGTATTCACGCCTCGCAAACGTGTGCTCCGGAGTGAGCAACCAACGGATTCACCACATATTTTCACGTTACCAGTCAAGTGAGATCTTGAATTGCAATACGCATCGCGAGGGTATAACGTGCAATCGCATTATACCATTACACGAACTGACTTTCGCATATCGAGCTACCAATTAACCATCACCTTTAATGAACAGTCGTAGCGAGCCGTGACGTACAGTGATATGTGGTTAATTAAGAATGTACTATTACCACGATAACTCGATTCTGATTATCGAAAAGGCATTAATAAATTGTTAATTGTTAAAACAAGAAGGTTCTCATTCACGCCCGCCTTGGTTAGCGAGCCTTCCATTCCAAGGTGACACCAGTGTAAAAACGATACCAGTCAAAAACAAAACAATTTTAAATTCCCGCCTTCAAAACCCGGGATTTCTGATTGGCCGCCCCTTCCCCAAAATGCGTATTGCTATATCTTACTTATTATACCATGGTCTATGCCATCGATGTGATTTATAGATACCCGACTCGCGACCACATTTATCTCTTGCGCCAAAAATTCCAGAATGTATTTCCTCACTTCGTAGCTGGCAACAATGACGACGACGACGACAACGACGTTTCTTACAAACAAACACCTAGACACCCATTTCCTCGACGACGAACACCTAGACACTCACTTCCTCGACGGCGAACACCTAGACACTTATTTTGTCGACGGCGAACACCTAGACACCCATTTCCTCGACGGCGAACACCTAGACACTCACTTCCTCGAAGGCAAACACGTAGACACCCACTTCCTCGACGGCGAACATCTAAACATCCATTTCCTCGACGGCGAACATCTAGACACTCACTTCCTCGAAGGCGAACACCTAGACACTCACTTCCTCGAAGGCGAACACCTAGCCACTCACTTCCTCGAAATCAAACACGTAGACACTTATACTTCCTCGACGACGAACATATCTCTATATTTCGATATTTTAATTTTAATATTTTTATATATTGTAACCGTACTTTTGAGTGTCAGCACAACTTCGTCGCGTCCTCCAAAAAAAATATAATTATGTGAAAGCTCTTAGTTAGAATACAAAATACTTAAAGGAGCAATAGTGCGGTTCTTCATTAATTCTTTCGTGATTCGAGAATTTACAGTAGTTGACAAGTTACTTTACTCAGCAAAGATCTTAATCGCTATCAAAAATTCGTTGGGCGCCAGGCACGAGAGAGCGTGCCACTCTTCGCACAAATCGTTAGATAAATTGCTCGGACAAGAAATTAAAGATTACGCGGATTCT
>NW_017275769.1:415849-418102 GCF_001594065.2 Cyphomyrmex costatus
AATTTAAAAAAAATATCTCTTTATTCAATCAAACTTTTTTTCTAAACCAGGCATTTAAAACGTTCAAAACTGCTGGAGCACAATGATAGTACTCAAGTGAAGGGAACTGTAGCATGATTACGTCCAATTTTGATTTTGGTGGTAATGGTGGGGGTATTGTTGAGAATTTTTATGCTGAAAAATATTGATACTACTCTTATTTCTCTCATATCTCCGTCATTTTTTGTACAATCAACTTGTATAAGTGCTCATTTTGAAGCTCTTTTCAAGTAGATTGAAAAAGATTCAATAAATTTTCCACGAAATGTTCTTTGTTTTCCCGCAATTTCATGTTAAACATTTAAATTTCAGTACTTTGCGATTTTATACTGAACGTAAATTATTCATACGTAGGTCTGTATTTCACATACAGTGCTTATAAAAACAGGGTTTTGTTCGTTTTTTAATAAGCTACAATTTCCATTCTCATGGTTTTTCCGATTAAACGCTTACTTTTTGAGTTATGTCGCAAAACCCGTTTCAAAAAGTGCTTTTTTTCAATGAAAATTCTTAACTTTCAATCGCTATTAACTCGAAAAGTATTGGTTTACAAAGAAAAGTTCATACTACATTTTTTACTTAAAATTAATCCCTTTATCGATTCCCGGGGTTATTTTGGCAAAACAAAATTCAACCCCCAAAAAGGGGGGGGAACCACCCCTAAAGAAAAATCGGACGTCGGCACTGGGTTACTTTTGTTCCTTGTGCTATTCTCTAACACCTGTAAAAATTTCAAGGCAATCGATGATTACTGAAAGAATTCTGAGGTTTTTCAATATTTTACGTTCATTTACTGGACTAATAGAGTTTTAATTCGTTTCTTCAACAATCTAATACTGTATCTGGTTGAATACTGATTTTTCGACGATTTTTATCATATCGAATAAAAAAATTCAGATTTATTTATGTAAGTATCTTGTCGTGTCATAAAAGTTTTCTCAAAGAACTGTATATGGTTAAATAACTCGGTGTATATGGTTAGATAACGATTATAATGCAACTTATCATGTTTTGATAAAAAATTGTTCATTATTAATATTATTTAGATGGGTGTTAGAAAATCAGAAGTAACACTTCAAAATAGAACAGATATGTTCAGATATGAACTAAATGTGTTTAAAATATTTTTTAATTTAATCAAAAATTTTTTTTAAATCAGGATTTTTTTGTGTATATACATATACGCTTAATTAATATACCTGTTCTATTTCGAAATGTTACTTTTGATTTTCTAACACCCAAATAATGTTAATAGTAATAATAATAATAAAACTCTGTAAACAGTAAACGCGAGGCAATGGGCGAGTTCAAGACGGCAAAGCGGCTAGGTATGCTTGCCGAGCGATTGAATATAATTGGTTATTACTTATAGATCCAACCAATCATACTCGATCGCTCGACAAGCGTACCTAGCCGCTTTGTCGTCTTGAACTCGCCCAATATCTTTCCAAGTTCTACAGCCCTACAGTACCCTGTATAATTTACAGGTACTGTAATATCGTCTCTGAACTCGATCATTTTATTTCTGTATGCAGTCTAAATGCTGTGAAACAAAAGGAGTAGGCAAAACTCTGTAGGATGACAGTAGGCAAAATAGGTCAAAATGTGTAACCCGGCTCTAGGCCTGAATTAAGCTGTTCCTGGAATACAGTAGTTGTTTTTATCGCAATTGTATTTGCTATAATTGCGATACATGTAACAAATTGACTTAATAATATATATTCAGCAACAATTGTTTCCGTGAAAATGTGTCAAGCACTTTAATTTCATTGATCATAAATTAAACTAAGAAAGAATTGAGGTAAAAGTAGTTTATTTAAATTATAGTCCAAAAAATTAAAGTGTACAAATTTTCTTTGTACGTAAAGTAAATTAATAATCTTTTAGATAAAAAATGATAGACGGTGAACAGCGTTTTTCATGTCGTCTTTTAAAGTAGCCTGTATCCTGAAATCATATTCCAATATTATGTGATTTGGACAGAGATGATTACATTCAAAAAATTGAAAATATGTTAGAAGATACCAACACATATAAATTAATTTAAAAAAATCCAATTAATATGATTGAAAAGAGATTGAATAATATTATCAAAGATTGGTTAAATAAAGAATACATCTCTAAACTGTTGTCATATAAATTGAAATCTAATGATTCATCTTTGCCCAGAGTATATGGTCTTCCAAAAATTCATAAAGTTAATTTTCCTTTTCG
>NW_017275770.1:0-702 GCF_001594065.2 Cyphomyrmex costatus
AAACATTTAATAAAAGTTAAATTAAATATATAAGATCTGAGAGGCAGAAAATATTCAAGTTTTTGCTGAAAAAATAGTTTTCAGGCCTATAGGACTTACAGGTCTCTGTACACGCGCGGTCAGTAATACTGTCAGTATCAACAAATATTGACAATATTATTGATTATGTGTGGTTAATATTAAAATGGATTCACGTAGAATACTGACAATAATTTGGCATTTGATTTAAATACATGCTTTTTCCTTAAGATCCATGTCGTCATAGATAATAATATACGTCAAAACACGTCAAACTTGTGTTGTGTGTGTGTGAAGTGAAATATTATCAATAATACCTGATCGTCTAAGATTGTAAAAACTTATGTATACTGTCAGTAATACTGATCAGTAATACTGACTCAGTATTACTGACCGTATAGGGAGGCCTTATCAGATCGTTTAGTTCAGTACAGATAAAAAGGTATGATTATTACATTCTAACATGATCGCTTTGATAGAGATTCGTCCATCATAAAAGAGAGGGAAACAATTTTTATAAATTTTAATAAAATAAAGTATAAATTCACGCTTTTGAGAAAATAACAATAAAAATTAAATATCGGGTAATTGAGAGCACTAAGGCCGGTATTCATAGTCCGAGCTCAAATCAGCACTTAAGAATGTCTTGATGAAGATCGTCTTATTCAATTAAGATCGCCTCAA
>NW_017275771.1:0-5198 GCF_001594065.2 Cyphomyrmex costatus
TTTGGTAAATTTTTCCTAATTTTTCAGTGTACCGCTTTTTTTGCATGCGAGTGTATATATATAGCTTATTGCCTTCTGCCAATTTATTTGTATATGTATGGGCAGTTTCCAGGACTGTCCTGGAAACTGCCCATACACATACATCTAATATATTTTGCATATAATTACACTATCACCATTCAAAATCGCTACTCGTTAATAGGAATGTGTGTAAGAAACGAATTACTGCGTATTCTTAGGGCCGTATTCATAGTCCGTTCTTATATTCAAGACCGTCTCAAGCATAGTCTTAAGATGGCGTTTCGTTTCATAGTCACGAAACAAGAATGCTTAATATTTATTCATGTTTAAAATATTACGAAGTCCATAATATATTGGATGTATGTATGTATGGGCAATTTTCAGGACTGTCCTGGAAACTGCCCATACATGCATACATCTAATATATTTTGCATATAATTACACTATCACCATTAAAAATCGCTACTCGTTAATAGGAATATGTCTAAGAAAGAAAAACTTGTCATTCTGATTATGTAATACAGTGCTTAATATTTACTCATGTTAAAAATACCACAAATTCCTAAATATATTGGATGTATGGGCAGTTTCCAAGACTGTCCTGGAAACTGCCCATACACATACATCTAATATAATTTTGCATATAATTACACTATCACCATTCAAAATCGCTACTCGTTAATAGGAATGTGTGTAAGAAAGAAAAACTAATCATTCTGATTGTGAAATACAGTGCTTAATATTTATTCATGTTAAAAATATCACGAAGTCCATAATATATTGGATGTATGTATGTATGTATGGGCAGTTTTCAGGACTGTCCTGGAAACTGCCCATACATACATACTGTGACGTTGCCGCCTCGCTGCAGCGTCGCAGCGACCCTTCGCCGTCACAGAGCGCGAATAAGTCCGCGAATGGACTCATCTCGTTTGTTCATCGTTTTGCATCTTTGGACGACTCCTCGGAGGGGGATAACGTATTGATCGCGCATCGATCGCGATTTTCGGTGCTTTTCGTTTCCGGCGTGCGATAACGGCGGAGCCCGGCGACAGACCCGCGCTATCGCGAGAGAGGGAGAGAGAGAGAGACTGGAATCGGCTGGAGGAGAGCGAGAGCCAGGGACCTATCGGTGAGGTTGCTCTGCAACTTATAAAATTGTAAAGTCGCATGCATCGGGGCGAGGGACCCTCGTGTTCTGCAGTCGAGCGTCCTTAGTGAATTCTCGTGGAGCCGCCATTCGCGGCATTTTGGGTGTAACGTATCGTTAGTGAGACGCTCGGCGACAAGCACGAGAGACTCCCAAGCTCCAGGGGAGTCGGTTATCGGGGAATTAACGTAGACTTGGAGTTGCGGGCCTCCTGGAGATCGCGATAGCGGAGAACGAAACAGCCCGTGCACGCGCGTTGCACGTTCGCGAGACGGCAGCGCGAGAGCGAGCGTTCAGGGGCAAGATTTGTTACCGGTTTGCGTTACCGGTAGCACCGCCGTGGTAACAGATCTTCGCGTGGATTTACGGCGTAGACGCCGTGTGCTGTTCTCGTCCTTAATTGTTGAAGTTACGAGCCCCGGAACCCCGCTCTCGTGCGGGACTGCCGTTCTGTGTGATATGGTAGATCAACGCTGGTGTGAGTGAGACGGCGCGAGTCGCGCGCCCTTGCTATGTACGACGCGATGTCGACGTTGTATTGAGTCGTAAAGAATCGGCATATTGTTCGTTTGGTGTGTTCTCGTGGGTGGTAGTACGCATCAAGCTCCAAGATAGTCGGCTATCGGGGAATTAACGTAGATTTGGAGTTGCGGGCCTCCTGGAGATCGCGATAGCTGAGAACGAAAAGGCCCGTGCACGCGTGTGGCACGTTCGCGAGACGGCAGCACGAGAGCGAGCGTTCAGGGGCAATATTTGTTACCGGTTTTCGTTACCGGTAGCACAGCAGTCGTATTAGATTGTCGCATGGATTTACGGCGTAGACGCCGTGTGCTGTTCTCGTCCATAATTGTGGGAATTTAGGGCCCCGGAACGCCGATCTCGTGCGGGACTGCCGTTCTAGGTGATAGTGTAGATCGACGTTGGTGTGAGCGAGACGGCGCGAGTCGCGCGCTCTTGCTATGTAAAGCGCGATATCGACGTTGTATTGAGTCGTGAAGAATCGGCATATTGTTCATTTGGTGAATTCTCGTGTAGGGCAGTACGCCTGGCACGTGCCGACGGATATTTTCGCGCAAATTTTGGTGACTCTGCATGATGTTGTATGCAAGCTTCGAGATTATTTTTAGTCACCTTGCGATGTTGTTTGGCGAGCTTAGTTTTCGAGAGCCCGTACTCGCGGCTGGATGGTAAATTATATCGCGTTCGCCGATTGGCGGTAATGTCGCGACGGATTTCTCGCGTCATTGGATATTGTCATCGTTCGTATTACGAAATACGTTGTTCTTGCGCGCAATTGGCTGCTGTACTTTTTGTTTAGCCAAGAGCATAGATTTTCTTGCGGGTTCGCAGCGCTTTAATTTATTTTGTAATTTTTGTTTGTCATTCTCTCAACGCGCTATTAGCGAAAAATTATCGAGTCATTTCTTTTGTTTTTCTTGTTCTCAATAAACCCGCTTATTGTTACTTTAATACTGAGAGTATGATTTTTGGGCTCTCGGTGTAATCTTTCCCCTTGACTCTCCCTGTATCAAAGCCGCCCTTGTCTTTTCCCAAGACCCTGCCCCTCTACCATTGATCGAGCTGGCCTAGCCGCGTAAGAGCGAGAATTTCCTGGATTTTTGCGTATGTTTCGCGTTTGGGGGTGTCGCGTTGGGGATTCGAATTTTTCGCGAGGTCGACGTCGCCTTTAAGGATGTCTGGCGCCCAACTTTCGCGTTTCGCGATTCTCGCTCGATCGTTTTCGCCTTCGGGGTTTTCATTATATTCATTATTCGACTGACCGTGCTCATCGTTTCTTTCGACTTGCGACGCGCAAGCGAATAACGTCGCAATACATCTAATATATTTTGCATATAATTACACTATCACCATTAAAAATCGCTACTCGTTAATAGGAATATGTCTAAGAAAGAAAAACTTATCATTCTGATTATGTAATACAGTGCTTAATGTTTACTCATGTTAAAAATACCACAAATTCCTAAATATATTGGATGTATGGGCAGTTTCCAGGACTGTCCTGGAAACTGCCCATACACATACATCTAATATAATTTTGCATATAATTACACTATCACCATTCAAAATTGCTACTGGTTAATAGGAATATGTGTAAGAAAGTAAAACTAATCATTCTGATTGTGAAATACAGTGCTTCATATTTATTCATGTTAAAAATATCACGTAGTCCAAAATATATTGGATGTATGTATGGGCAGTTTTCAGGACTGTCCTGGAAACTGCCCATGCACATACATCTAATATATTTTGCATATATTACGCTATACCATTCAAAATAATCACTACTTGTTAATAGAAATATATCTAAGAAAGAAAAACTAATCATTCTGATTGTGAAAGTGCTTAATATTTGCTAATGTTAAAAATACCACGAAGTCCTGAATCATGCTCTTTCATCATTGATATCTGATTTTATATGATGAGTGGTTTCCAAGACATTATATTTTCAAAATTTTGCCTTATAGATAAATTATCTGTGACATTTTCTTAAATTCAAAAATTATATTACTACAGATTCAGTTTTTATATTGTTAAACATATTGAAAATGATAATATCCCGGAAACTAACATTATCTCATAATAATTTGCAATTACACATTCAGTTTTTATATTGGTTGCGTTCAGCAGACTCAACAGTTTTACAACTGTTGTATGATTCTTTGCTGAGATAGGATTACCACGAAAAGTAAATGAAAACTACAAAAATTGAACCTATCAAAATTAAAACGATTATCTAACCACAAAATAAAAAACCCAATGAATATCATCCTTTGAAAATTGACCCCAAAAATTTGTACCATTCTAAATTAAAATGATTATCTAATAATGTAACCTAATAATTTAAACCTTTAATACTTTAAATGATATTATCTACTATAATACATTACCACGAAAAGTAACTGATATATTACTAGATCTAATAATGTAACTTAATAATATAAAAAAGTATTTATATACTTTTTTTATTTGTCAGTTGATATTTTTATCAGCTTTTATAAGAATTCATAAAATCTATTATATGATGAAAACAACGTTTCTTTAGAAATAAGTTTTGTCGTCTTGGACTTGAAATTCGCCTGTGGCAATACATCTGATACTTCAAAGAATCATCTTTTATATAGAATTCCGAGGTGAAAACAAAATCTCCATGCTTTGTGACATGATTAAAGAAATATTGAAATAGTGAAATTACAGATATACTGTATTGAAGTTTTGTTTTTATATTCTAAGCGTTTGTATAAAGTCTATTTATAACTGGGTGGGCCAATAACTCTGTCCACCTTGAATATCTCCGCTATTTTTAGAGATATGAAAATATTGTTATTACAAAAGTTGTAGGGCATCAAGAGAACTATAACATGTGCTAGTCATAATTTTTTTAGGTGAAGGCGCTTCGGAGATTTCAAGGTCAACTTCATTTTTTTAAATAGAATTATATGAATTTTTTTTCACTATATGATTCCTCTAATTATTCTGTACATAAAAGTATTAAGGTAGAGATATAAAAAAACCAATAGTTTACGAGATATTTTACATATTCCTTTGGTGCATATTGACATATAATGTTTAATAACTCGTGAACTATTGACTTTTTGATAATCGTACCTTAATGCTTTTGTGAACAGTATAATGAGGTGAATTAATTGGTGTGAAGATTCTTACGTCAAAAGTGTTCGAAGTGATGTCCGTTTGCATTAATGCAACACTGCAATCGTTTAATTCCAGAAGCACGTACACCTCTTAACACTTCCGGACTGATTGTCGCACATGCTGCATTAATTCGTTGCTTCATATTTTCCGGTGTGGTCGGCACTTCCTGGTATACTATGTTCTTTAATGTTCTCCCATAAAAAAAAGTCGAGTGGTGTTATGTCAGGTGAACGAGCTGGCCACGAAATCGGCCCACCGCGTCCTATCCACCGATTTGGGAAGGTTTCATTGAGCGTAGCTCTTACTCTACGTCCATAATGTGCAGGGCATCCATCGTGTTGATACCACATTACTT
>NW_017275771.1:6190-9589 GCF_001594065.2 Cyphomyrmex costatus
TTGAAATCTCCGAAGCGCCTCCACCTAAAAAAATTATGACTAGCACATGTTATAGTTTTCTTGATACCCTACAACTTTTGTAATAACAATATTTTCATATCTCTAAAAATAGCGGAGATATTCAAGGTGGACAGAGTTATTGGCCCACCCTGTATATATACCCTGTATATATATATATATAAATATAAAGTAAAAACAGAGTATTCAAGTTCAATCTAAAATCGCAAATGTTATATTATATTCTATTATATAATATTTTATTCTTTCAAAAATGATTTGTACTACTTGTTATCGAGATTTTAAAAGTATCGAACATTTGATAAAACATATGAAGTCAACTCATATTTATGAAGAAAGTTTTCAATGTGGTTTTTTTCCAGTGTTTTAGGAAATTCGTTAACATTAACTCCTTGAAGAAACATTATAATACTTTTCATAAAGAACTTTGTAATAACAATGATGCACCCCCTGTATTGAATAGATTTGCAAATGGTCATATTACTGATGGAACATTATGTTCAAATAATACTGATATATTAATTCACGTTAATAACGAATCTAATGTTGAAGTTGACGATAGAAACGTTCAAAACACGATTGAAATCAATGTACAAACAATTGATAATGCAATAGTGAAATTCATTTCAAAGCTATATAGTAATACCGCCATTACTAGAAACATTGTGCAAATTTTAATTGATGATTGCTCAGATCTTGTACAAGATTTACTGTCATATATAAAATGCAAATTACAGTCTGAAATATCTTTTTCTAAAGATAATAATATTTTTAAAGTGTTTGATGATATCTTCGATAATATAAAGCCTTTTGAAAAATATTTGACAGAACACAAACGTTTAAAATTTTTAGAAGAATCTAAATGGCTTGTACAGCCTCAGAAATTTCTCATAGGAGAAATGTTAAATAATCAGAGAGATAAAAACAATTTTACAATAGTAACATCAAAAAAGTGTGAAGGACAATTTATTCCCTTACGGGAGTCACTAAAACAATATTTAAAATTACCTGGAGTATTTATGTCAATCAAAGATTATATTGTAAAAGAGTCTAAAAGAAAATATTATTTCAAGCCTTTTTTGTGGAAATGTGTGGAAAAACTTAGTTATGAAAGATAACAGTAAAACTAATATTCCCTTTGTTATTGTATTATGATGATTTTGAAACGGAAAACCCCTTGGGTTTAAGAGCATCTGTACATAAATTAGGGGGTCTGTATTACACAATCGCAGGTATACCAAAATACTATGCTTCATCTTTAGAGAATATTTTCCTTGGTGAACTTCTATATAGCAGAGATCGTGAAACCTTTGGTAATAAAGTGTCTTTCAAACCAATTATTAACGAATTGATTCATTTAGAAATGTGTGGTATTACTATATGCGTAGATAATAAAGAACATCAAATTTTTTTTTCCTTGGTTGCATTATTAGGAGATAATTTAGGATTAAATGATTTACTTGGTTTTAATAAATCATTTTCTGCCAATTTCTGTTGTCGTGTATGCCGATCTTCAAAATTAGAGACGAAATTTCAGTTTGAAGAAAATATGGAATTATTAAGAACAGTGTCCAACTACGAAAAAGATTATAGAAACTGTAATTATGGTATCAAAGAAAAATGTGTCTTTAATGAATTACCAATTTTCACTGTATAACGAATGCCGCATTTGATGTGATGCATGATTTATATGAAGGAGTTTGTAGACACGTCATGGCCAAAATTATAAATTCTTTAATAAAAAAAATTATTTTTCTCTTAAAGTATTAAATAGCAGAATTAAATATTTTAATCACACGTGTAATATAGATGTTGGAAATTCAATTCCACCAATAAATGAGTATCATCTAAAGCAAGGTTCTGTAAAATAATGTCTTCTTCTGAAATGTCAGCTCTTGTAACATATTTTGGAATTTTAGTTGGTGATAAAATTTCAGAGGATGATCCATTCTGGCACTTATACCTACTTCTAGTACAAATTATACATATCGTAACAGCTTTTGAAAATAATGTAGAAGAACTGCATCTCTTGCAAAGATTAATTTCTGATCACCATAAATTATACGTGGACATGTTCCATGAACCACTAAAATCTAAATTCCATAATTTTACACTATGCAAGAAAGATTAAAGATTTTGGTCCATTGCGTTATTTATCGTCCATCAGATTTGAAGCTTTTCATAAACTGTCCAAAACTAATGCACGTTTAGTAAACTCACGTATAAATATTGTATTTACATTAAGTCTTAACTTACAACTCAAGTTTGCGCATCGTATTTTAAGTAAAAAAGGTTTCGATCCAAAAATAGTTTATGGCAGATATGTTTGTAAAATTTCAAATTTACCTGAATAGTGTTTTATAAAAAATTCGATAAGTGATAATTGCTGCATAATTTCTTGGGTTAAAATTAACGGTTTTACATACAAACCAAACTTTGTATTTTGCCTGGGTTCAAATGAATGTAGCGAACCACAGTTTGGAATAATTAAATATGTTGCCACCGATAATTCTAAACAGTTTTATATTATTTATGAATCTTGTAAAAATATTGGTTTAGATTCTCATAAATATGCATATGAAATATCACTTGAATTAACAAATCATAATGTTAAAATCGTACGACTCAATTTTGATAAACTTTTTGTAACTAGAAGTATCAGTTGTATTGCTGATGGCAGCAAATTAATTACAATGTTTATATAAACAATTTCTAGAATTTTAATTAATGGGTAAATTCTGATTAAACTTGTAAGGCTTGTATAAATTATTGTTATAAGACTCATAAGAGAAATTATGACTGGAGTTGTAATTTTATGTGTATCATAAGACGTACGATTTTTTTGTGTAAATATCTGCAATTTCTCCTAAATCACACGGTTAGCAAGAAACTATTAAGATAATGCATACAGTATATAAGCGTTCCAGTTAAGTTTTTATGAGTCTTACAAGTTACGAACAAATGACCCATTAATTTGAAATAATGTCTAAATAAAATACTCAGGGAAATGTTTCGCTATTTCAGCTAGAATTCTAAGTATTATATCTATTAAAATGTATCGCTGATTTTTGTATTATATACCTTTGTATTGTGACGTGACATTTTGTCAGTCACCCAGAAAAACGGCATAACGCGAGATCCTGGGTCCTTCAGGGTCAGCGGGCGAGCGCACAAGCGAATGTGCGACATTATTATTTAATTTTATTTCATTTTTGCGATTATTGTATTATTTAATTGATATTCTCTTTGTGCGATTGTTGTATTATTTTTCTTTTTTTCTTCTTGTCGCTATTTAGTTAAGTTTTAGTTAATATTAAGACGATCCTGAGCTCGGATTTTGCCGGTAATTCACGATCAGAGCCGGTGGCTACGCTGTATTCT